>NC_092151.1:18267330-18554830 GCF_045791955.1 Oncorhynchus clarkii lewisi | reverse complement strand
AAGTAGATAGGTGGAGAAGATAGGACTTACAGTAGAGACAGGGGTTAGAGTAGATAGGTGGAGAAGAGAGGACTTACAGTAGAGACAGGGGTTAGAGTAGATAGGTGGTGAAGAGAGGACTTACAGTAGAGACAGGGGTTAGAGTAGATAGGTGGAGAAGAGAGGACTTACAGTAGAGACAGTGGTTAGAGTAGATAGGTGGAGAAGAGAGGACTTACAGTAGAGACAGGGGTTAGAGTAGATAGTTGGAGAAGAGAGGACTTACAGTAGAGACAGGGGTTAGAGTAGATAGGTGGAGAAGAGAGGACTTACAGTAGAGACAGGGTTAGAGTAGATAGGTGGAGAAGAGAGGACTTACAGTAGAGACAGGGTTAGAGTAGATAGGTGGAGAGGACTTACAGTAGAGACAGGGTTAGAGTAGATAGGTGGAGAAGAGAGGACTTACAGTAGAGACAGGGTTAGAGTAGATAGGTGGAGAAGAGAGGACTTACAGTAGAGACAGGGTTAGAGTAGATAGGTGGAGAGGACTTACAGTAGAGACAGGGTTAGAGTAGATAGGTGGAGAAGAGAGGACTTGCAGTAGAGACAGGGTTAGAGTAGATAGGTGGAGAAGAGAGGACTTACAGTAGAGACAGGGTTAGAGTAGATAGGTGGAGAGGACTTACAGTAGAGACAGGGTTAGAGTAAGGCTTAGGCAGGGGGAGTATGGAGTATAGATAGAACCTTTTCTTCGAAGAGTGTTGAGCAAAGGAAAGGAGTTTTGCATGTTCTTTCCTCTTCTTCACTTTGGAGGAACTATTTTCTCTCTCCTTCCATCCTGGGTGTCATAACCTTTTCTCTCTCCTTCCATCCTGGGTGTCATAACCTTTTCTCTCTCCTTCCATCCTGGGTGTCATAACCTTTTCTCTCTCCTTCCATCCTGGGTGTCATAACCTTTTCTCTCTCCTTCCATCCTGGGTGTCATAACCTTTTCTCTCTCCTTCCATCCTGGGTGTCATAACCTCTTATCTCTCCTTCCATCCTGGGTGTCACAACCTTTTCTCTCTCCTTCCATCCTGGGTGTCATAACCTCTTCTCTCTCCTTCCATCCTGGTTGTCATAACCTCTTCTCTCTCCTTTGACAGGTAAATACAAAGATAGATTGAAGGATAAGGGTTATTGTAAACCGGGTAGTGCATCAGCCCTGGGTATGATGCAATACTACTTTCATTGGTAACCTGTTTATAATAGCAATAAGTCACCTCTGGGTTTGTGGGATATGGCCAATATTTCACGGCTAAGGGCTGTTCTTAAGCACGACGCAATGCGGAGTGCCTGGATACAGCCCCTAGCCGTGGTATACAGGCCAGATACCACAAACCCCAGGTGCCTTGTTGCTTAATTATAATTCCAAAGACTCCCTTTAAAAAGATTGACAGTAGAGCTAGCAGAAGTCCTATCAGGAAGATGTGTCTGTATTGGATTAGTGTTTAAGTTCCTGCCCCATAGGTCAACAAGTGAAAGGAAAAGCATTTGATTAAACTTACTACGCCATTACATACATTTTCATTCACTCCCCTCAAATGCATCAAAGTATTCCTATTCTTATTATAGCTGTTTTATCTAGTTTCCCTACCTTGGTGTGTTAGTTTTTCCAGCTGGGTCAGTAGTGGTTCATAAACCCAGCGGACTCCATGGCCCGTAGTGAGGAGTGGGCATCAGTGTTGTCAGCAGTCCTCCATTGGGGCTCTACGGGCTCCTGTTTTATTGTTTCCCAATTATTAGCCCTTATAGCAGAGCTACTGTAGCAGTCTCTTAGTCATAAAGCTGAATTTGACCCAGCATATACAGTAAGTCATAAATCTAACTTATGTGTTGCCTAACTTTACCTCTAAAAAGTAGATTTTCACAAGTATTTGTTTGGGTAATTACATTTTTCATATACAGTATAATACCTGTAAAACTATATTTTCCTGTGCATTGAAACACTTTTTAAACCTTTTTCAGACGTGTGTCACAAAGAGGCAGTAGATATTTCTAAAAGCAGCCTTGTTGTTGACTGATGCAAACAGATGCTACAGTTCCTTGCAAAACTATTCACCCCCTTTGGTGTTTTTCCTATTTTGTTGGATTTAATGTAACGGACATACACAAAAAAGTCCAAATTAGTGAAGTGAAATGAACAAAATAATTTGTTTCAAAATATTAAAATAAATAAAAAACGGAAAGTGGTGCATGCATATGTAATGTATTCACCACCTTTGCAATAAAATCTGGTGGAACCAATTACCTTCAGAAGTCACATAATTAGTTAAATAATGTCCACCTGTGTGCAATCTGTGTCACATGATCTGTCACATGATCTCAGTATATATACACCTGTTCTGAAAGGCCCCAGGGTCTGCAACACCACTAAGTAAAGGGCACCACCAAGCAAGCTGTACTATGAAGACCAATGAGCTCTCCAAACAGGTCATGGACAAAGTTGTGGACATGTACAGATCGGGGTTGGGTTACAAAAAAATATCAGAAACTTTGAACATCCCACAGAGCACCATTAAATCCATTATTAAAAAATGGAAAGAATATGTCACCACAACAAACCTGCCAAGAGAAGGCCGTCCACCAAAACTCACGGACCAGCCAAGGAGGGCATTAATCAGAGAGGCAACAAAGAGACCAAAGATAACCCTGAAGGAGCTGCAAAGCTCCACAGTGGAGATTGGAGTATCTGTCCATAGGACCACTTTAAGCTGTACACTCCACAGAGCTGGGCTTTACGGAAGAGTGGACAAAAAAAGCCATTGCTTAAAAAAAAAATAAGGAAAGATGTTTGGTGTTCACCAAAAGGCAAGTGGGAGACTCCCCAAACATATGAAAGAAGGTACTCTGGTTAGATGAGACTAAAATTGTAGGGAGGGTGAGATGAGGGTTAGGTGGTAAGAGAGGGGGGGAGGAGGAGGGAGGGTGAGAGGGGGCGAGAGGATCTGGTGGATAAGTCAGGTGGTAAACCCGCCTGTTGCTTTTGGCTCTTAGAACCCAATACTGTCTAGAGGGCATAGTGTGTGTGTGTGTGTGTGTGTGTGTGTGTGTGTGTGTGTGTGTGTACGTGTCTAGCAGAAGAGCCAAATGCCTTCTATGCTTGCTTTGAGGCAAGCAACACAGAACCATGCATGAGAACACCAGCTGTTCTGGACGACTGTGTGATCTGGGTCTCCATAGCCGGTGTGAGTAAGACCTTTAAACCGGTTAACATTCAAAGGCCGTGGGGCCAGATGGATAACCAGGACGCATACTCAGATCATGTGCTGACCATCTGGCAAGTGTCTTCACTGACCCAGTCTGTAATACCTACATGTTTCAAGCAGACCACCATAGTCCCTGTGCCAAAGAATGCCAAGGTAACTTCTTTAAATGACTATCCCTTTCTGTACTCCCTGTTAACTTTCAACTGCATGGCCACCCATTACTCCAACACCATCATTAAGTTTGCTGACGACACAACGGTGGTAGGACGGATCACCATCGTCAATGACACAACCTGTAGGAAGGAGGTCAGTGACCTGGCAGTGCCAGGACAACAACCTCTCCTTCAACATCAAAAAGACATAGAAGCTGATCATGGACTACAGGAAATGAAGGGCCGAACACGCCCCCCCCATCCACATCGATGGGACTTTAGTGAAGCGGGTCGATAGCTTCTTGTTCCTCTGTGTTCACATCACTAAGGAATTATCATGGTCCACACACACCAACACAGTTGTGAAGAGGGCACAACAACACCTCTTCCCCCTCAGGAAGCTGAAAAGATTTGGCATGGGCCCTCAGAACCTCAAAAAGTTCTACAGCTGCACCATTGAGAGCATCTTGACTGGCTGCATCACTGCTTGGTATGGCAACTACTTGGCATCAGACCACAAAGTGCTACAGAGGGTAGTGCGAATGGCTCAGTACATCAGCAGGGCGAGCTCCCTGCCATCCAGCACCTCTATACCAGGCATTGTCAGAGGACGGCCCTAAAACTAGCCACCCATGTCCTATACTGTTATCTCTGCTATTTCACAGCAAGTGGTACCGATACACCAAGTCTGGAACCAACTGGATCCTGGACAACTTTTATCCCCAAGGCATAAGACTGCTGAATAGCTAGTTACAGAGTTAACCAATAGCTACCCGGACAATCTGCATTGATCCCCGTTTACACTAACTCTTTTGATCCATCCTACACTGTTGCTACTGTTATCCTGTTGCCTAGTAACTTTACCCCTACCTATATGTACATCCTGTATCAACCTCAATTACCTCAAACCCCTGCACATCAACTCTGTACCGGTACCCTGTGTATATAGCCATGTTATCTTTAATCATTGTGTATTTATTCCTCTAGTTATTATTTTAATATTTTCCTCTATGCATTGTTGTGAAGTAAGCATTTCACTGTTAGTCTACAGCTGTTGTTTACGAAGCATGTGACAAATACAGTTTGATTGGGTGTCTGTGCGTGTCTAAAGGCGTCCTCATGCTTCCCACCCAAAACGTGGTGGCCGAAGTCTACTCTCGTTTGTCATTGATTGGTCAACAGTAGGGATTCTTCAGTAAAGTCTTTGTTGTCATTCAACGAGAGACGACTTGTTTTCATGCACATTTTTTCATTGAGAAATACTGTACCAAACATCTTAGTTAGATGTATAATTGCGTGACTAAGATCACCTCGGCAAAAGCATCAAAATTAATGACAGATTTTCATCTTAGATCATGTGTCAAACTCATTCCAAAGAGGGGCGAATGTCTGCGGGTTTTAGCTCCTCCCTTGTACTTGATTGATGAATTAAGGTCATTCATTAGTAAAGAACTCCCCTCATCTGGTTGTCTAGTTCTTAATTTAAAGGAAAAAACAAAAACCTGCAGACACTAGACCCTGCATGGAATGAATTTGACACTTGTCTTAGATTAATTCAGACTTTTGAGGAAGTGGGTAATGGCTGCGACATCTCAAAATGGACAAACAGTAATATTGCTGTTTTGTATTGTTTTTAAAGTCAATGTCTTTTAAGGGAGTATGCGAGCACACATTCGGTTCTCCTAGCCAAGTTTGGCTAGGCGCCAGACGGACTGAAGCATGCTGACGCCTTAATTGTGTGTGAGGGGATATGTGTGGGGGTGTCTGTGAAGCTGTCTGAAAGGACATTTGACGGTGTATATGGGCCACTGCAATTCTAACGGTGTGTATATTACTGTGACAATTTGTGTGTGTGTGTGTTAGTATTGCTGTGTCTTTGTGTATGTGTGTTACCAAGTCTAAGGTTGTTTCATCTCTTGAGTCAATAAGTCAGGACAAAGAGAGCAGAGTAGTAGAACTATGTGGTGTTTTGTTCAGCGCAATTACCACTGTAATGGTGCCACTGAGCTGGGAGTAATGAGCGGTGCTGTTAGTAAAGTGTGAGGTGGCCCTTTCCCAGGTTCCCATGTCACCCACCCTGCACTGCAGGCATCAGCAGGAGGGGGGTGATAACATCATCCCTTTATAGCTGCACTTAATCAAAACAAGCCTTTCCTGGGTTTTATGCTTGAATTCTCCAATTACTGTCGAGAGAGAGAGAGAGAGAGAGAGAGAGAGAGAGAGAGAGAGAGAGAGAGAGAGAGAGAGAGAGAGAGAGAGAGAGAGAGAGAGAGAGAGAGAGAGAGAGAGAGAGAGAGAGAGAGAGAGAGAGAGAGAGAGAGAGAGAGAGAGAGAGAGAGAGAGAGAGAGAGAGAGAGAGAGAGAGAGAGTTTGAGTTTTAAATACTCTTTATTGGGTCTGGGGGCCCACCACACAATAAATACTCATACAAAACCACAGTTACACATCAATTAAAAACACAACTCCAATTCCTCCTCCACAGTAACAAAACACAACAGCCTCTGAATACCCCATATACTCAAAAACAGATCAATATTGTTGACAAGTTTATAATAGGCAAACTCAACCCTTAGTCTCGCTGCCAACATTCCCTCCAGCATTCCCACCACATCCACAGACCCCTGTCCCCGAATGCTGTTCTTTCGGGTCTTCCATATCGCTAATTTTGCTGCCCCTAACACAAAATTAAGCAACACAACTACACCCTTTTGACTGAACCTGTACTTTGGCCCAAATATATACAGTTGGGAAGAGAAAACCTCTCCCAACGTTGAGAACCAATCAGTGATCAGTTCAATCATCCCAACCAACCTGGGACACAGTAAAAACAGATGTGCCAGAGATTCATCCTCAACACAGAATGGACACCCCTCCCCAACAGTAGGGTCCAGGTGTACCAGATGCATGTTGGTGGCTATAGCTCCATGTATTATCCTCCATTGGAGGTCAGCTGTCCTCTTATCAATAGGCAGTTTATATAATGATCGCCAACAGCCTTTTGGAGAAGCACCTGGACCAAGCACATCCGCCCACCTCGTCGATTTTACCCCTTCCAGGGAAGAGGCATAGGACACCTTCACACATGTTCTGTACATAGCCTTCTTTCCCACCTCCTTGAACTCCCCCAGCTCCGGGGTATCGAAGGAAAGCAGCATCCCCACGTCCTCCTCAAATGCCCCCATCGCAGCACTAACAATCAGTGCAGGGAACACATAATCCAGACCCTCCTTCCACCGATCAGAATTGGAAATGTCAGTCACATACTGCAGATGAAGCACTGGCAAGGAGTCGCAGACCTCATCGACGACCTTCCTCAGTAGGCGAGATGATCGGATCCCCGCTCTTTCTCTCAGCTCCTCCAATCTGCTCCTGCTCCGCATCAGATGACCCAGCTTGGTACACCCCACGCCTAATAGGCATGAACGTAGGCTAGCTGAACCCAGAACACGGGACTGGATGGCAGTGTTATGAAAAAGAGGCTCTTCAAAAAGCCACATCCCTGGTGGCGTGCCGGTCTTATGGGACTTGACAAAGACTCTCCAAGCCTGCATAACAGACTCATAAAATGGAGTCAGGCCAGTCAAATCACCCCCCTCCAGCTTTAAGAGGAAAAGATGTTTGTCTAAGCCCAAACAGCCCGCTCTCCTCATCAATATGTAGGCTGTTTCGACCCAGCTAGAACAGTCTCTGTACAACAATCTCTGGGCTGCTTGGAGCCGGAAAGCCGTGATCCTAGAGGAAATGTCCACCAGGCCTTGCCCACCCTCGTGCAGTGGCAGATACAGGGCTGCAGCTTTGATCCAGTGTTGTCCAGACCAGAAGAAATTGACAAGGGTCCTCTGAAGCTCTTGTATCAGACCCTTTGGTGGCTGTAAAATCATTAGTCTGTGCCACAGGGTAGAAGCAGCAAGATTATTAGCTACCAGGACCCGTCCCCTATAGGACAGCTGGGGCAACACCCATTTCCACCTTGACAGTCTGGCACACACTTTCTCCACTACACCCTCCCAGTTATTTTTCTGAAAGACATCGGAGCCTAGAAAAACTCCCAAAGTCTTCATTCCATCTCTGCCCCACTGAAGCCCCCCTGGTAACCGTGGAGCGGACCCCATCTGAAGCTGACCTGCCCACAGCGCTTCACTCTTTCCCCAATTGACTCTAGCTGAGGAGGCCCCCTCATACACCTTTAAAGTGTTTGAGAGATCCTTAACCTGTTGCGACGACCAAACCCGGATCCGGGATTCTATTTATAGACCTAAGCTCATTACCATAACGCAACGTTAACTATTCATGAAAATCGCAAATGAAATGAAATAAATATGCTAGCTCTCAAGCTTAGCCTTTTGTTAACAACACTGTCATCTCAGATTTTCAAAATATGCTTTTCAACCATAGGAAAACAATCATTTGTGTAACAGTAGCTAGCTAGCGTAGCATTTAGCGTTAGCATTAGCGTTAGCTTTAGCGTTAGCATTTAGCAGGCAACTATCACAAAAACAAGTAAAGCCTTCAAATAAAATAACTTACCTTTGAAGAACTTCTGATGTTTTCAATGAGGAGCCTCTCAGTTAGATAGCAGATGCTCCGTTTTTCCAAAAAGATTCTTTGTGTATTAGAAATAGCTCCGTTTTGTACATCACATTTGGCTACCAAAAAAAAAAAAAAAAAAACGAAAATTCAGCCCTCAAAACGCGAACTTTTTTCCAAATTAACTCCATAATATTGACTGAAACATGGCAAACGTGGTTTAGAATCATTCTCAAGGTGTTTTTCCACATATCTCTTCAATGATATATCCTTCGTGGAAGCCTGGTTTCTCCTTGCTCTCAAATGGAAAAATAATTGCACCTGGCTTTACGCTCCAATTTCGACGCAGGGACACCAGGCGGACACTTGGAAAATGTAGTCTCTTATGGTCAATCTTCCAATGATATGCCTACAAATACGTCACAATGCTGCTAACACTTTGGGGGAACGACAGAAAGTGTAGGCTCATTCCTTGCGCAATCACAGCCATATAAGGAGACAATGGAAAACAGAGCTTCAGAAATTCTGCTCATTTCCTGGTTGATGCATCATCTTGGTTTCGCCTGTAGAATGAGTTCTGGGGCACTTACAGACAATATCTTTGCAGATTCTGAAACTTCAGAGTGTTTTCTTTCAAAAACTGTCAAGAATATGCATAGTCGAGCATCTTTTCGTGACAAAATATCGCGCTTAAAACGGGAACGTTTTTTATCCAAAAATGAAATAGCGCCCCTAGAGATCAAAGAGGTTAACATCCTCACCCCCTGTAATAAAAACAATCACGTCATCTGCATACGCAGACAGTGCTATCGTGGGACCCTTCATTACTCCTGGCACAGAGAAACCAGTAAGCTTCGCTCTTAAAAAACAAAGCATTGGTTCAATCGCCAGACTATATAACTGCCCTGAAATTGGGCATCCCTGCCTGATGCCCCTTTCGACAGGGATGGGGCAACTCAAACCACCACCAACCTTCACCATACACGAGGCTCCAGCATACAGTAAATTCACCCAAGACAGAAAAACATCCCCAAACCCAAAGGCTTTCATTGTTTTAAACAAGTACTGGTGGTCCACACGATCAAAAGCCTTCTCCTGATCCAACGAAAGTAAACCCACATTTACATCAGACAGTTTACAAATGTCTAAAACATCTCTTATCAGAAACAAGTTGTCAACAATAGATCGATCAGGTACACAGTAGGACTGGTCCTTGTGGATCAACAATCCCAGATACTCTTTCAACCTGTTTGAGAGACATTTAGAAACAATTTTGTATTCTGCGCACAGCAAGGCAACAGGTCTCCAATTTTTTATGAGAGCCAAATCCCCCTTTTTTGGCAACAGTGAAAGCATCGCACGTTGACAGGATACAGGAAGAGAACCCTCATGAAAAGATTCACACAGCACTTCATAAAAATCCTCCCCAATAGACCCCCAAAAGTGCTTATAAAACTCAGATGGTAAACCATCGATGCCAGGGGCTCGGCCTGTTGAGAGCTGCATAACTGCTGTGGACAGCTCTTGCAGTGTAATACCAGCGTCCAATGCGACTCTCTGCTCAGGTCCCAATTGAGGAAGACCGTGTAACAACTGTTCAGTACATAAAGAGTCACAATCCTCCGCCTTATAAAGGGATGAGTAAAAATCCACGACATGTTGACGCATTTCAATATCATTCGTGGTCACCTTCCCATCAGGGAGACGAAGGCAGACCATCTGTTTGCGTTGAAATTTCGACTGTCCTAGGTTGAAAAAAAAGCGCTAGGAGCATCCATATCCTTGAGGGAAGCGAAACGAGACCTAATCAAGGCACCCTTCACTCTTTCATGCAGAAACGACCTCAGTTCATGTCTCTTGTCCTGTAAGTTCATGACTAGTCCAGGGTCGTTCTGAGTGAGCAGCTTCAATTCAGTAGATTTGATGTCCTGTTCAAGGGCCTTGATAGTCTCTTTAACCTCAATTTGAGACAGAGCAGTATACTGTTGACAAAAAACTCGTATTTGGGCCTTCCCAACCTCCCACCATTGTCTCAAGGACTCAAAATTCCCTTTTATACCCCTCCATTTTTCCCAAAACAACAAAAACCTGTCACAAAACATGACATCATGTAACAATTCAACATTAAAATACCAGTAAGGCGATGACCGTCGTGGACAAGACAAGTGAATATCAACAGTAACAATATGATGATCAGAGAAACCCACAGGAGTAATGGCACACTTTCCAACCCTACTACAGTAGTGATCAGATACATACAACCTGTCTAACCTTGCTGCACTGACACGACCTTCATTAATTTTTAGCCATGTGTACTGCCTAACTTTTGCATTCCTTACTCTCCACACATCAGAAAGCTCAAACTCAGTTAATAGGCCAGACAGGCAAGTGGCTGACCGCAGGTGAGGTTCTTCAGCGGTGCGATCAACAGTAAAATCCACTGTACAGTTCCAGTCACCCCCTAAAACCATACACCCCTCTTGGTCACACTGTCTTAAGGTTTCCTTTATTTGATCAAATACAGCAATACGCTCTGTACCCTCATTCGGAGCATAAACTTTCAAAAAAACAAACAGAAACCCCATAACATCCACCTTGACCAATAAAACCCGACCCTTGACAATCTCTGTTGTAGATACCACAGTCACCCCTAAGCCTGAGGAAAACAAGATTGCCACCCCAGCACTGAAATGAGTACCATGACTGAGTACATGCTGCCCCTCCCACCACATACCCCAGTCAACCTCATTTTCCTCATCACTGTGTCTCCTGTAGGAAAACTACATTAAGCCTTTTCTGTTTTATTACTTCTAATACCCAAGCCCTCTTATTCCTGTCCCTTCCCCCATTAATATTGAGAGAACCTACCCTTAGTACCTCCATATAGAAAAGAGAAAAGAAAAGCAGAAGAAACCACAGAGAAACCAACGAGAAAAAAGACACCCTATGAAGCATGATCATCATCATTATTTTTCTTTCTTCTCTTAACCTGAACACGTTTCCCACTACCTTTTGCTGCTGCAACAGCAGTAATACATTTCCTCAAGCGAAACCGCTTCTTCTCACTCAATTGGTCTAACCCCACCGTCTTCTGTAACATCACAGCTGACCTCACAAACTTATCAACATCAAAATAATCTGCCAATTTGACAGATTTCCCAAAAGTCTGATCCAGAAACTCATTTACCTCCTCATCATCATCATAAACTGAGTCCTCACCAGCAGCTGTCATATCTAAAGAGATATCCATATCATTCTCCTGATCCTCAGCTGAGACCACAGACAACTGACTCCCCTCTACCACATCCCTTTCAACACTCCCCACTTGCACTTCATCACTCGTACCAGGCATCTCCTCCACTACCTGGGAGACTAGCCCCACCTGAACATCACTACTCATAGTAGGCATCTTCTCCACTAACTGGAGCCTAGCTCCACATGAACCCCAGCACTCATAGTGGGCATCTCCTCTACTACCTTGGAGCTTAGCTCCACATGAAAACCCTCCTGTACCTCATTACTCGTAGTGGGCATCTCCTCCACTACCTGGGAGCCTAGCTCTACATGAACCCCAGCACTCGTAGTGGGCATCTCCTCCACTACCTGGGAGCCTAGCTCCACATGAAAACCCTCCTGAACCTCATTACTCGTAGTGGGCATCTCCTCCACTACCTGGGAGCCTAGCTCCACATGAATCCCCTCCTGTACCCCGTTACTCACAATGGGCATCTCCTCCACTACCTGGGAGCCTAGCTCCACATGAACCCCCTCCTTTACCCCAGCACTCATACTGGGCACCTGCTCACCAGTCTGAGGAACTGGCTCTTCAGATACATCCTTACCTTCTACAACAATACTTTTCTGTAGCATAACATTTCCCTCTAATACAAGTTGCAACCCCGTGCCCTCAACAGGGATAACTTGTTCCTCAGCACCAGGTGCTTGTGGCTGCTCTGCCGCTGTCGGCCCACCTCTCCCTACATCAGTGGGCCCAGGCGTTACGATGACCACCTGCGCCCCTCCCTCGGCCTTCTCCCTTTTCGGGCAAGCATGTCACTTATGACCAACATCCCCACACTCAAAACACCGTTGACTACCCGTACTAGCATAAGCCATATACAATCTATTGTCATACTTGACTTTAAACGATAACTCTAAAGTCTGCTCCGGTGAGTCCAAAAACATAAACACCTGTCGCCGAAATGACATTACCTGTTTCAACGCGGGGTGTTTGCAACCCAACGGAACAACCTTAATTGAACTGGCGGACTTCCCAAAGCGCAATAACTCGCGCTCCAACAGCTCATTTGGTATAAACGGTGGTACATTTGAAATCGTTACCCTTGTTGACGGAGAAAAAAGCAGCGTAACTTGAATAAACATTCCTTTAAGAATTACACCATGCTCAACCATCCGATCAACCAGACATTCTTCTTTAAGAAATACCACCACAGCTTTATTCATCCGGGATGCATAAGCAATATTCTCATAGCCTACCTTCTCTCCTACGGCGACCAGAAACTCCTCCACCGTGACAGTAGCTTCAGTAACACACCTAAAGCCGTGCCGAAGTGACAGGGACGGCATCCCCATTCGGGCTGCCATCCCCGCCAAAATCAGGGTAATTTCGATACGAAAAACAAAAAACTTAATTCTACCACAACAAAAAAAGTAAAAATAATAACCTTAATCATGCACAGAAGAAAACCAAAAAAATGCCACCAAGAAATAGCAAACCGAAAGAAAGTTGTGAATATCTAACTCTCCACAACACACGCACTCCTTCACTCAAACAATTCCCAGCATGCACCAATCACTCCCAGCATGCAGAGAGAGAGAGAGAGAGAGAGAGAGAGAGAGAGAGAGAGAGAGAGAGAGAGAGAGAGAGAGAGAGAGAGAGAGAGAGAGAGAGAGAGAGAGAGAGAGAGAGAGAGAGAGAGAGAGAGAGAGAGAGAGAGAGAGAGAGAGAGCTCTCACCTCACCATGCCATTAAAATGTTCAAGGAGAAACACTGAACTTAATATGCTGCTCATGATTATATGAGGATGATTCATTTGCTCAGATGATTGGCTTTACATGTGGTAGAACCATAGAATGCTCTCCTGCCGCCAGCTGGGCACAACTGAAACAGCAGTGTTTTTTTCTGGAAGGTTGATGGTGGACCTTGATCTATTGTAACACAATAAAGGTGCAGGAAAAAGGCTTTTATTTTGAAATGCTACAGATACTGGCAAACATATGCACATTCTCTATTTTTCATTTAGATGCTTTCTATATCTAATTTAGAGCCCAGACACGTAGCCTTCCCTTTTAACATGCTGTATGTGAGTAAAATCAAGTGTGTTTGGCCTGCTACTCCACACCTCAGACTGCTACTCCATAACTCAGCCTGCTATTCCACACCTCAGACTGCTACTCCATAACTCAGACTACTACTCTATAACTCAGACTGCTACTCCATAACTCATACTACTACTCCATAACTCAGTACTACTCCATAACTCAGACTGCTGCTCCACACCTCAGACTGCTACTCCATAACTCAGACTGCTGCTCCATAACTCAGTACTACTCTATAACTCAGACTCCTATTCCATAACTCATACTACTACTCCATAACTCAGTACTACTCCATAATTTAGACTACTACTCCATAACTCAGACTACTACTCCATAACTCAGATCAAACTACTACTCCAATACTCAGACTACTACTCCATAACTCAGACTGCTACTCCATAACTCAGACAACTACTCCATAACTCAAATCAAACTACTACTCCATAACTCACACTATTGCTCCATAACTCAGACTACTACTCCATAACTCAGACTACTACTCCATAACTCAGATTAGACTACTACTCCATAACTCAGTACTACTCCATAACTCAGACTGCTACTCCATAACTCAGACTGCTGCTCCACACCTCAGACTGCTGCTCCATAACTCAGTACTACTCTATAACTCAGACTCCTACTCCATAACTCATACTACTACTCCATAACTCAGTACTACTCCATAACTCAGACTACTACTCCATAACTCAGACTACTACTCCATAACTCAGATCAGACTACTGCTCCATAACTCAGACTACTACTCCCCAACTCAGACTACTACTCCATAACTCAGATCAGACTACTACTCCATAACTCAGAATTTTGCTCCATAACTCAGACTACTACTCCATAACTCAGACTGCTACTCCATAACTCAGACTACTACTCCATAACTCAAATCAAACTACTACTCCATAACTCAGACTATTGCTCCATAACTCAGACTACTACTCCATAACTCAGACTACTAATCCATAACTCAGATTAGACTACTACTCCATAACTCAGTACTACTCCATAACTCATACTACTACTCCATAACTCAGTACTACTCCATAACTCAGACTACTACTCCATAACTCAGATCAGACTACTACTCCATAATTCAGACTACTGCTCCATAACTCAGACTACTACGCCATAACTCAGACTGCTACTCCATAACTCAGACTACTACTCCATAACTCAGATCAGACTACTATTCCATAACTCAGACTACTACTCCATAACTCAGATCAGACTACTACTCCATAAGTCAGACTATTGCTCCATAACTCAGACTACTGCTCCATAACTCAGACTACTACTCCCTAACTCAGACTACTACTCCATAACTCAGATCAGACTACTACTCCATAACTCAGACTATTGCTCCATAACTCAGACTACTACTCCATAACTCAGACTGCTACTCCATAACTCAGACTACTACTCCATAACTCAAATCAAACTACTACTCCATAACTCAGACTATTGCTCCATAACTCAGACTACTACTCCATAACTCAGACTACTACTCCATAACTCAGATCAGACTATTGCTCCATAACTCAGACTATTGCTCCATAACTCAGACTGCTACTCCATAACTCAGACTTCTACTCCATAACTCAGATCAGACTACTACTCCATAACTCAGACTATTGCTCCATAACTCAGACTGCTACTCCATAACTCAGACTACTACTCCATAACTCAGACTGCTACTCCATAACTAAAAGCCAAAGGCAGCAGTTTTTCCACTGGAGCGACGTGGTTAAATAGGCTGGCTAGGTGACAGTGTCAGAAAGTACAGGGTGTCCAGTACAGCGCCCATGCTAACACCTCCAGGCCAAAGGAACAAACAAACACGTGTGATTCCAGCTGGGAATGATTCTTTCAAGAGATTGTTTTCTCTTGACAATAACTCCTAATCAGGGTTCTACAGTGTGACCATTTTACACAGCTTCCCTCGTAACCTGTACGAAGACGTCAGTGTGTGTGCTCATAAAAAAATCTGTGGTGGTGTTCTCATTGCTCCAGCGATGTCCTCGGCGTCTGTTTCTGGGTGAACTGAGGATCGCACCACGTGTGGTCGGAATCCACCTTGGCACCCGTCCTGATAGCCTGGGGGAGGGAAAGGGGGAGAAAGAGAGATGTTGAAGGGGAAGCATCTAGTTACCTCCTTCACTCTCCCAGAGCTGTCTAAATGTTGTTTTATTGCATTTTCAATAAGCTAATGGACAGCCATCTTGAACTTCTACTGTAGAGCCGTTGTGGTTCAAAATATAGAGATACACGTACAGACCCGTAGACAACTTAGTACTGACACCATATCTGTTTGGTGAAGTCAAATTACCATTTTCCAGTTCCAACATTGAACAAACAGAAATTGGCATCTTCCAGCATCTTAACAGCCCCAATGGCCTGGATATCCTGCGAGCCTTGAGTGTATTGCTGGAGGGGCCAGCAGAGCTCTTTGTCTGGAAGACAGAGTCCTAGTTTGTTTCCCTGTCATCCATCATGAAGAAGACAGAAACCAGCCAGAAAACAACAGGAAACAGCTGCATTGGACTGTGGTGTCGTGCATGTAGAGAATCAGTACGTATGAAACAAGTGATGTTATAGTAGAGAGCTTCAGATTCCTGTTTTTCAACAAACTGTTGTTGCTTGGACCACAAGTGACAAATAATCTCTTTTAATAATAATGATTGTCCATGCATAGAAAAACAAAACAGTGTTATGAGTTATTTTGAACTTCTGTCAGATGGATTTAATGAAACACTGATGTCATCTCAAAGTGATTTCTTTCCTTTTGTGAGGGCTGGAGATTGTATAGTTTGACGTTCCTACATATTTGGGTGTGTACATACATTAATTAAAAACATGATGGCATATGGCCTGCTGGTATTTATAAGGAAATGTTATGTGTGGCTTGTAGCAGTCTTCAACATGTTTAATCATGGTTTGTGTGTTCGTTTTTAAAATCTGTGTTCATTGCTTGATATGTCTTGTTAACGTTGGCTCAGAAAATGTATACAAGTATAGTTGAGGTTCAAGTCTAGTCAAGGATGAAAAATATAGCACTCACACCCAACTCCCCATGCAGCCTGGGGATCCTTCTGAGCCCCCCCCCCCCCTCTCTCTCTTTCTTTCTTTCTTTCTTTCTTTCTTTCTTTCTTTCTTTCTTTCTTTCTTTCTTTCTTTTCTCTCTCTCTCTCTCTCTCTCTCTCTCTCTCTCTCTCTCTCTCTCTCACTCTCACTCTCACTCTCACTCTCACTCTCTCTCTCTCTCTCTCTCACTACTCCCTCCCTCCCTCTCTTCCCTGTACAGTCACCTCTGTAAATCAGCATGTTCATTGGATGTGTGTGAGAGCAGGTTGGCTCATGTCCTCTCCATAGCACGTCAAACTGGATCACTTTGTCTACCGTGATGAGCTCGGGGCCAAATCACTAATTTCCCTTTTAGCACAGGGAAGGATTTACAGTATGTTGTGAGAATATTGGTTAATCGGATGGTAAAAACTGTTACCCTGTGAGAATACTATTCCATGGTGAAATGTAGCCGCTGTGTGTGTGTGTGTGTGTGTGTGTGTGTGTGTGTGTGTGTGTGTGTGTGTGTGTGTGTGTGTGTGCATTCATGCGTGCGTGCGTGCGTGTGCCTCAAACTTTCCATGTTCACATTAGTTGCTCCCTCCCGCCTCTCCCATGTAGCCTGTTCTCTAATGTTCTGTAATGTCCCCGTGTTTAGTACTAATCAGAAAGGACTGTTGGACACGGGACAGAGTTCTTTAGGACTTAGTCACCTCATCCATGTTTTAGTGCCTTGACCTAGTTTGAGCAGTTTGTGTTTAGCCTGCAGAGCTCTGCAATACACATGTTCTCTCTTTACTTGATTTATTTACTAAATGTTTTGTTTGTTTGTTTGTTTCCATCCATTTTTACTTCCTGGTTACAGTTGTTTCATAAATTCCTGTTTTCGGTGTGTTTCCAGGGAGACATCCAGCAGTTGTTGATTGTGGCGGACCACCGTGCTGCCTATGACTACTGTGAACACTACAGCCCCGACTGTGAGGTCCCTGTCCCAGAGCAGCCCCAAGCCCAGGACCCCAACACAGACGAATATGTGAGTCACTTCATCACCTCTCCAGACTCTTACAGTATATTTACAGTATGTTTTATACTCTATCCTTCTTTTCAGTTGGGTCTCTCTCTTCTTACGTCTCAAGGTAATTGTCTTCAGGTCGAAGTCAAGTTGCTGTGTTGGCTTGAGAAGTTGAACAACTAGATAACAAACTACTGTATGTAATAAATTGCTCATTTTTGGACAGGCAGAGGTTAAGGGAAACTATTGGTCAGGGTGTGTCCTTTGGGGCCTTATGAGGAGTACCTGCTCTAGCAAGAACATAACATCCAACCAAAGAAGCTCAAAACTCCAGGTTCAAACAGTCAAGGAGTTCAGTGCATTATATCAAATACAGCATACCCTGAGGCCTTCCCTGATATTCCCTGTTACAGTATTCCTTCCTCCCTTTATCAATAAGCGGTTCTTTGATTAGGGATCATGCTGTGTTGGTTGGACAAACTACTGGAATGAAAGAGCTGCATTGCTGGGGGGGGGGGGGGGGGGGGGGGGGGACGGACGCTGTCTGCCAGAGAGAAAGTGCTGAGTGCTGGGAAATCAACAGGGTTGAATCTGCTATGCAGTTATAGAGGGAATGACATATGCAGGAATGGCAGACTACTTGCCTAAGCCTGTATCTCCATACTCTATGCTGAATGGAGATGTTCTTTCTATATCTGGCATGGTAAGTCTTAATCCTTTGGAGGAGAACGACATTATCAATTCAACAAGCTAACCAACCACACCCTTGGACTCTTTCCAGTTGAAGTGGTGATCTCAGCTTTCTTATGAAGTGAACTAGTCAGAGAGAGAACCAGAACCATAGTGTGCCCAATCACAACTCCTGTACCTCTCATCTCAGCCCATCTGGAGCTGTTTAGAACCAAAGGGAACCAGTTCACCCTGACATAGTAGAACCGTAGTAGTAGTACCATAGTAGAACTACAGCCAAACCAGAGTCAAACGTAACTGTCACAAACACATACCTCAAACATGTTTCAGACCTGTTTTGGGTTTGTTCATAATCTGGTTCCAATAGTAGGGCTAATATGGAGCAGACCTCACAGAAAAGAAAAACTTCAGAATGACTGAAGCAACTAGTGCCTCTCTCCCCTCAGTACATGATGAGGATGGGCTCTATGACAGAGAGCTACTCTATGGCACGCCATCTTTCTGTGCATTGTACCTCCATAAGCAAGTAAAGTAAGTAAGCATAAATGGAAGTGCCCCCCACCCCTGCCAACCCACCCTTCTTAAAAACCTTCACTCCAGATCTACCTTCGTACCACTTCACTAACCCCCCCCCCCCCCCCTCCCCACAGAATGGGTCAGGTAGGTTTGACATTTTTGGTGTGATTTCTGATCAGATTCAGACTCAGCCCACCTTTTGTTGGGGATTCATCCAGTGGAGGCCATGTTGAACCATGTTGAAACCATGTGATATTGATACCCTTCCACTAATTCTGCTTCAGCCATTGCCATGAGCCAGCAATTGCCTCCTCAATTAAGGTGCCACAAACCTCCTGTGACATCATCCCAATATCAGACACATCTATCTGATTGTTATCATAATGTTAGGCTGTTTTCATAGAGTACAAAGCAATGTCTTTCTTTCTCTCTTTCTCTGTCTGTTGTCTAATATCTCTCTCTCTCTCTCTCTCTCTCTCTCATCATTATGTGTATGTCATTTCAACCATCAACCATTATCCATTTCCCTGTATGTATAGAGCACAGAGGAGGACCCTATCTGTTGTCTTACAGTACAAATAAATGTTTTTCTTTCTCTCTCTCTCTCTCTCTCTCTCTCTCTCTCTCTCTCTCTCTCTCTCTCTCTCTCTCTCTCTCTCTCTCTCTCTTACTCTGTCTCTCTCTCTTACTCTGTCTCTCTCTCTTACTCTGTCTCTCTCTCTCTGTCTTTCTCTCTCTTGCTTTGTCTTTCTCTCTTTCTTTCTCTCTCTCTCTCTCTCTCTCTGTCTCTCTCTCTTACTCTGTCTCTCTCTCTTACTCTGTCTCTCTCTCTCTGTCTTTCTCTCTCTTTCTTTGTCTTTCTCTCTCTCTCTCTCTCTCTCTCTCTCTCTCTCTCTCTCTCTCTCTCTCTCTCACACACACACACCCTCCTCTCTTATTACTGTCATTTTCAACCATCAACCATCATCCATTAAATCAATAATATACCAGAGGGGATGTGTTATGGGGATTATTGGAACGACATGATGTGGTCGCTAGGAAGACGTGAGTTCTGTCAGCCAATAATCACCATAACTCACACCCTCAAGTATATTATTGCGTATATGAAACGGTTTTACACAGAAAGCAAGAACTATGAAAGAATAACTTTCTGGTCAACCATTACTGTTAGTGGAGTGATCATAAAGTGATTCGATCATTTTTCGATAACGCATGACTAGCTGTGGTGTTGTGCTCAATAACACCACAGCTGGAATGCACTTTTGACCAATCCGATTGCTTGGCGGGAACTAACCGTTTCATAATTCCCTGTATAGAACACAGAGGAGGACAGCTATTACTATGAGTATCCTTACTATGAGGACATGGATGGGAAACCTTCCGAGTCCACCTCCGAGACTGAGACTGACGAACAAGCTGGACCTGCCACGGAAGACGTAAAGGTACTGTCCCCTTTCTGTCCCATGTCCCCTGTCCTTTTAAAAGACTACCGTCTATCTCCAGTGGGGTAGGACTTGTCACCCTCTCCCCATCCCATACCTTGTTTTATAATGTAGTGATTGCTGTTGATGCTGAGTATGTTCCAATGTCAGTTTTGAATGACATCTTGGTCAGGTCGCCCTTTGAAAAGCTATTCTTTATCTCAGTTACTGTAAATTAAAGTTACTGTAAATGACAATAATTCATCAAAAGTGTTGTATAGGCTACAGTTTGTCCTCCTGACATTGTGTTGTCCTCCTCTCCAGGTGTCCGTGCCAGAGAGCGGCCGTGTGGTCACCTCAGTCAAAGAGGTGGTGTCATCAGTCAGGGATACAGCCAGTCAGGGAGTCGAGGGCAAAGTGTTGACCGCCGTATCTACCGGCAGCGCCTCCGCTGCAGCAGGAGCCGGAGCCGCCGGCGAGGAGGCCTACGGGGAAGAGACCAGCCCTTACGACGGCTATGACACAGATAGTTATGGGAACTACGAATCATACTACGACGAGTCCACGGCCTCGCCCGACGCCAGTCGCATAGTTACCATTAGCAGCTCAAGCACGGGGACCGGCGCAGGGGTGGAGCTGGACCTGGGGTCAAAGTTTGACCTGGGCACGGGGGCGGAGTTTGAGAAGGTCATCACCAGTAGTGGAGGAGTCACCATCACACGCAACAAGACCTCGGTGAGTTACACACTGTTGTTGTGTGCTTGTGTGGTAATGCCCTATGTTTTACCAGTTAGATGTTGTATCTGGAATGTGTCACATAACATCTTATCATATCTCAGTGTGTCCCATTGACTCACTGTCCCTGTCCTTTCCTCTCTGGTCTCTCAGGCTGGAACAGGCTACAATGACAACTATGGTGAGGGTTATGACCTGTCCTATGGAGAGGGAGAGGAGTACAGCATCGGTGGCGGTGGCCATGACAGCAGAACCAGCAGCAGCAGTACTGTCGAAATCGGTACTGGTGGTGGAGGTGGATCTGTATCGGTCGGGGGTGGTTCTGTTTCCGTTGGTGGTGGTTCCGTTTCCGTTGGGGGCGGTTCCGTCTCTGTAGGAGGATCTGCCAGCGCCGGAGGTGGGACGGCAAGAGCAGGAGCTGGAGCTGGGGATTCGGTTGCTACGGGAGCCGGGGGCCAGGGTGTGGCTATTGAGGGAGACTACACTGATCTGGAGGGTGATCGGTTCAAAGAGGAGTCCATCTCTGAGTATGGGGACGCAGACTATGGTTATGGAGACCTGGACTACGGTGGACAGGAGGAAAAGGTGCTGCCAGCTGAGACAGACGAGTACTACGGACAGGTAAGGACGATGATGGTGATGGTAATGATGATGATAATGATAATGATCAAAATTGTAGTGATGATAATGATGATGGTGGTGCTGATGATGATGGTGATGCCGGCGATATACTATGATAATGATGATGGTGGTGGTGATGATGATGATGGTGGTGCTGATATTGATGATGGTGGTGGTGGTGATGATGATGATGGTGGTGATGATGTGATGGTGGCGATATACTATGATGATGATGGTGGTGGTGGTGATGATGATGATGGTGGTGATGATGTGATGGTGGCGATATACTATGATGATGATGGTGGTGGTGGTGATGATGGTGATGGTGGCGATATACTATGATGATGATGGTGGTGGTGGTGATGATGATGGTGGTGGTGCTAATGATGATGATGATGATGATGATGATGGTAATGATGATGATGATGGTGGTGGTGATGATGATGATGATGGTAATGATGATGATGATGATGATAGTGGTAACGATGATGATGATGGTGGTGGTGGTGATGATGATTGTGGTGGTGATGATGATGATGATGATGGTAAGGATGGTGATGATGATGATGATGATGCTGGTGGTGGTGCTGGTGATGGTGGTGGTGATAATGATTATGATGTCGGCGATAGACTATGATGATGGTGGTGGTGGTGATGGTGATGATGGTGGTGGTGATGGTGGTGGTTGTGGTGATGATGGTGGTGGTGGTGATATGATGATGATGATGATGATGGTGGTGGTGATAATGATTATGATGTCGGCGATAGACTATGATGATGATGGTAATGTTGATGTCATTTGCAGGTTGATGGGTCTCGGGGAGAGAAGGGACAGAAGGGAGAACCTGCTATCATTGAGCCTGTGAGTATAATTTATCCAACGTGTGTGTGTGTGTGTGTTTCACATACGTGTGTCTGTGTGAGTGTGAGTGTGTGTTTCACATGTGTGACCACACACTACTGACTGACAATCATATAAATCACGATGCAGTATAACACATTGGTCTCTGCATCCTCCTGCCGTGTCCTGCAGCAAGGCCACCTGTGGTCCAAAGGTTGAACATTTGGAGTATGGATACATAGAGGAAAATGAATGATCATCTGGAGTGTAAACACTCTGGGCTAGCATAAACACTGACCAGGGAGAGTGCAGCTGGGAAAGGGAGGGAAGAGAAAGAGAGAGAGGGGGAGAAGACAGAGGAAATCTCCCAAAGACTTCCCCACCTCCCAGTGATCTAAAGATCTCACAGATGGAAAATAGCCAGTCCCTACTTGGGAGTTTTACTCCAGCACTCCACATTCATCAGGGGACGGTGTTGACTTGCAGAGCTAAAGCCATGGCTATACCTGATATGCCAATGTCATCACTGGTAGCCAATTCCTATGTTATGATCCAAAGCGTACGAGTTCAATACCTCAATCTGACCTGAGTCACAGAACCACAGCTGTCTCCCTATAAACAAATGTCACTGAGCTCAACTGTATGTGTGTGTGCTTTACCACCCAGAATGAGCCTGTGAGTCGTCCATCTTGTTCACATTGTAAATAAACAA
Source organism: Oncorhynchus clarkii lewisi (assembly GCF_045791955.1). Taxonomy (NCBI): domain Eukaryota; kingdom Metazoa; phylum Chordata; class Actinopteri; order Salmoniformes; family Salmonidae; genus Oncorhynchus; species Oncorhynchus clarkii. Next base: position 18,531,961 of record NC_092151.1, on the reverse strand, counting down.
GGAGCAGAGCTCCCTCCTTTCAGTCCAATCCCCATTTGTCTGCAGTGACGACAACCCCCATCCCTCTGCCAGTCCCATCCAACCCACCCATACCACACACATACTCACCACACACACACCATGGACGCATGGTCACACGCACGCACGCACTCACACACTACACACACACACACTCCTCTATCTGTTTACTGCTGTGATCAGTCACTCTAAGCCTTCGTCCATACATCTACACAGGACCACTGTTTGACAGACAGACTTACAGTGCATTCGGAAAGTATTCAGACCCCTGGACTTTTTCCACATTTTGTTAAGTTACGGCCTTGTTCTAAAATGGATGAAATAGTATTTTCCCCTTATCAGTCTACACACAACACCCCATAAAAACATAATTTTTGTGTTTACTTTTTCGCCCCAATTGGTAGTTACAGTCTTGTCCCATCTCTGCAACTCCCGTATGGACTCGGGGGAGGCGAAGGTCAAGAGCCATGTGTCCTCTGTAAACATGACACTGCCAAGCCGCACTGCTTCTTGACACGTTGATCGCTTAACCCAATGCCAGCTGCACCAATGTGTCGGAGGAAACATCGTACATAACTGGCGACCGAAGTCAGCGTGCATGCACCCTTCCCGCCACAAGGAATCACTAGAGCGTGATGGGACAAGGACGTCCTGGCCGGGCAAACCCTTCCCTAACCCGGACGACGCTGAGGCAATTGTGCGCCGCCTCGTGTCTCCAGGTCATGGCCTTCGCCCCAGTCTGACGTCCTGAGCGCTCTGAAGAAGGTTTTCATCAAGGATCTCTCTGTACTTTGCTAAGGTTAAGATTTCCCTCAATCAAGACTACTCTCCCAGTCCCTGCCGCTCAATAACATCCCCACAGCATGATGCTGCCACGACCATGCTTCACCGTAGGGATGGTGCAAGATTTCCTCCAGACGTGACGCTTGGCATTCAGGCCAAAGAGTTCAATCTTGGTGTCATCAGCCCAGAGCATCTTGTTTCTCATGATCTGAGAGTCCTTTAGGTGCCTTTTGCCAAACTCCAAGTGGCTGTCATGTGCTGCAGAGATGGTTGTTCTTCTGGAAGGTTCTCCCATCTCCACAGAGGAACTCTAGAGCTCTGTCAGAGTGACCATCGGGTTCATGGTCACCTCCCTGACCAAGGCCCTTCTCCCCCGATTGCTCAGTTTGGCCCGGGCCGCCAGCTCTAGGAAGAGTTTTGATGGTTCCAAACTTCTTATATTTAAGAATGATGGAGGCCATTGTGTTCTTGGGGACCTTCAATGCTGCAGAAATGTTTTGGTACCCTTCCCCAGATCTGTGCCTTGACACAATCCTCTCTCGGAGCTCTACAGACAATTCATGACTTGGTTTTTGCTCTGACATGCACTATCAACTGTGGGAACTTATATAGACAGGTGTGGCCTTTCCAAATCATGTCCAATCAATAGATTTTACCACAGGTGGACTCCAATCAAGTTGTAGAAACATCTCAAGGATGATCAATAGAAACAGGATGTACCTGAGCTCAATTTTTAGTCTCTTCGCAAAGGGTCTGAATACTTATGTAAATAAGTTATTTAAGTTTTTTATTTGTAATAACTTTGCAATTTTTTTTTTTTTACTGTTTTCGCTTTGTCGTTATGAGGTATTGTGTGCAGATTGATGCATTTTCAATCTTTTCAATCCATTTTAGAATAAGGCTGTAACGTAACCAAATGTGGAAAACGTCAAGGGGTCTGAGTACTTTCCGAATGCACTATACTATAGGCAAAGTGTGACGTGACCTCACACACTTATCCATAAACACACATCAAACAAAAAACCCAGGTATGGCTCTGGGAATGTTAAAGACCCAGGTATGGGTCTGGGAATGTTAAAGACCCAGGTATGGGTCTGGGAATGTTAAAGACCCAGGTATGGCTCTGGGAATGTTAAAGACCCAGGTATGGCTCTGGGAATGTTAAAGACCCATGTATGGCTCTGGGAATGTTAAAGACCCAGGTATGGCTCTGGGAATGTTAAAGACCCAGGTATGGCTCTGGGAATGTTAAAGACCCAGGTATGGCTCTGGGAATGTAAAAGACCCAGGTATGGCTCTGGGAATGTTAAAGACCCAGGTATGGCTCTGGGAATGTTAAAGACCCAGGTATGGGTCTGGGAATGTAAAAGACCCAGGTATGGCTCTGGGAATGTTAAAGACCCATGTATGGCTCTGGGAATGTTAAAGACCCATGTATGGGTCTGGGAATGTAAAAGACCCATGTATGGCTCTGGGAATGTTAAAGACCCAGGTATGGCTCTGGGAATGTTAAAGACCCAGGTATGGCTCTGGGAATGTAAAAGACCCAGGTATGGCTCTGGGAATGTTAAAGACCCAGGTATGGCTCTGGGAATGTTAAAGACCCATGTATGGCTCTGGGAATGTTAAAGACCCAGGTATGGCTCTGGGAATGTTAAAGACCCAGGTATGGCTCTGGGAATGTTAAAGACCCAGGTATGGCTCTGGGAATGTTAAAGACCCAGGTATGGCTCTGGGAATGTTAAAGACCCAGGTATGGCTCTGGGAATGTAAAAGACCCAGGTATGGCTCTGGGAATGTTAAAGACCCAGGTATGGCTCTGGGAATGTTAAAGACCCAGGTATGGGTCTGGGAATGTAAAAGACCCAGGTATGGGTCTGGGAATGTAAAAGACCCAGGTATGGCTCTGGGAATGTTAAAGACCCATGTATGGCTCTGGGAATGTTAAAGACCCAGGTATGGCTCTGGAATGTTAAAGACCTGGCTTGTAGAAGATTTAGTTGGTTCTGGCTTGTAGAAGATTGAGTTGCAAAACTATTCATCCCCTTTGGTGTTTTTTCTATTTGTTGCATTGCAACCTGTAATTTAAATATATTTTTATTTGGATTTCATGTAATGGACATACACAAAATAGTCCAAATTAGTGAAATGAAAAAAATTACTTGTTTCAAAAAATGTCCCAAAATAAAAAACGGAAAAGTGGTGCGTGCATATGTATTCACGCCCTTTGCTATGAAGCCCCTAAATAAGATATGGTGCAACCAATTACCTTCAGAAGTCACATAATTAGTTAAATAATGTCCACCTGTGTGCAATTTAAGTGTCACATTATCTGTCACATGATCTCAGTATATATACACCTGTCCTGAAAGGCCCCAGGGTCTGCAACATCACTAAGCAAGGGGCACCACCAAGCAAGCGGCGGAGGTTCACCTTCCAGCAGGACAATGACCCTAAGCATTCTGCTAATGCAACAAGTTTAAGGGGAAACATTTAAATGTGGAATGGCCTAGTCAAAGCCCAGACCTCAATCGAATTGAGAATCTGTGGTATGACTTAAAGATTGCTGTACACCAGCGGAACCCATCCAACTTGAAGGAGCTGAAGTAGTTTTGCCTTGAAGAGTGGGCAAAAATCTCAGTGGCTAGATGTGGCACGCTTATAGAGACATACCCTAAGAGACTTGCAGCTGTAATTGCTGCAAAAGGTGTCTCTACAAAGTATTGACTTTAGGGGGGGGGATACGCGCTCAAGTTTAATTTTTTTTTGTCTTATTTCTTGTTTGTTTCACAATAGAAAATATTTTGCATCTTCAAAGTGGTAGGCATGTTGTGTAAATCAAATGATACAAAAATATATATTTTAATTCCAGGTTGTAAGGCAATAAAATAGGAATAATGCCAAGGTGGGTGAATACTTTCGCAAGCCACTGTATGTGATGTTTCAGCCCATCTGTGAGTGTTTATGTGTACACACTACAGACACTGACAGAGACTGACAGAGACTGACAGAGACTGACAGAGACAGAGATATGTTGTTTTGATGTATTAGCAGAGGATAAGGGTCATGTTCAGAGAGACAGGGAGTATTTACCATCCATACGTAAAATGTGTGCAAACATGACAGTATGTCGCTGAGGATAAAAGTGTCTGTTAAATGAAATATATCATATTATTATAACTATAAAATGACTTGTGTTTCTTATTGCCCATAGTCCCCTGTTCCATGTTGAACATATTCCATCAGTCTCCTGCCTTTGTCCTGATCGTTATTCACCCTCTGCCTGTTCCTCCCAGATTAACGTGAAGCTCTAAATGAAATGACAGGCAGGAATTTATATTAAATCACCAAATACTCCCCTGGATGGAGAGTAGATATGCAGGATATGTCCGGACACGTATATAAATTATATGCACATGTACTGAAGAGATGCATTCATATGAATTAATGTACACGCAGGGTTGCACTCACACCCGCGGTCATACACGCACCGCACGCACGCACCGCACGCACGCACCGCACGCACGCACCGCACGCACGCACCGCACGCACGCACGCACCGCACGCACGCACCGCACGCACGCACGAACACGAACGCACACACACACACACACAAACAAAGAGTCATAGTGTTAGTGGTGATGCTGCGTACTCCAGGCTGCAGCCATCCATCTCTCTGATGTGTTTGTATGTTTCAGGGAATGCTGGTGGAGGGTCCGCCTGGTCCGGAAGGCCCAACAGTAAGTCCCTCTCTCTACTTTCTCTCTCTATGTTTGTCAGTCTCTTGTCTTCCTCTCTCTCTTTCTCTTTCTCTCTCTCTCTCTCTCTCTCGCTCTCTCTTTCTCTCATCCAGTCTCTTATGATTTCAGTGGAAGATGACAGTCTTCTGACACTGTTTCAGCCCTATGTTCTATCTGGTCTGTCTCTGGGTTAGGAATATTGTGTATCCTCCATTGTTCATCTTGAAATGACTAGTGTTTTGTTAAGAGATAATTAAACTGCAGCCCAGTTGCCATTGCTGATATTTAGCAATAAGAATAGTAACAGCACAACACACCACTTGCCCTAGAGAGACAGTTACACAGAGGTTCTCAGATCAGTTAGTATTTATTTATTTACCTATATGCACGCTCTTGTACGCTATTTGACCACAAGAATCAGTCACCTTTATTCGTTAAGAACATTTACAAATACTCATAATTTGACGTGGTGATATGGTGCTGCTAGTGATAGACAACATTTAGAGACAGAATACAGACGGCAGAAACAGTCGATAATAATAGAGTAAGAGTTAGTAGAGAAAGAGAGACGGGCCCCAGTTGAAATGTATCATCTAACAGACTGCCTGCCCATATTTCCTCATGCATTCCTCTCTTGTTCTCTCTCTTATGTTTCCGCGTACAACTGTTATGCAAGTTTGCCTGAGTTGCATTTTGTTTTGTGTGTGTGAGCATGTGCGCGCGTCTGTGTGTGTGTTTATGTGAGTGTCTGTGTGTGTGTGTATGTGGGTGTCTGTGTGTGTGTGTGTGAGCGTGTGCACGTGTGTGTGTGTTTATGTGAGTGTCTGTGTGTGTGTATGTGGGTGTCTGTGTGTGTGTGGGTGTCTGTGTGTGTGTGTGCAGTCCTCAGTCTCTGATAATATGTATTGTTGTGTACAGGGTCTCCCTGGACCCCCAGGTTCCTCCGGGCCCCCAGGCAGCCACGGAGACGCAGGAGAAAGGGTGAGAAACAAGCACCCACAACAAATAAAACACACAGACAAATAAATAAATACATGGAAAATACCACAGTCACATGCCAACCACCACCAACACATCACATAGCCATTGTTTCAACACAACCACAAGGTACAGTGAGGGAAAAAAGTATTTGATCCCCTGCTGATTTTGTACGTTTGCCCACTGACAAAGAAATGATCAGTCTATAATTTTAATGGTGGATTTATTTGAACAGTGAGAGACAGAATAACAACAACAAAATCCAGAAAAACGCATGTCAAAAATGTTATAAATTGATTTGCATTTTAATGAGGGAAATAAGTATTTGACCCCTCTGCAAAACATGACTTAGTACTTGTTGGCAAAACCCTTGTTGGCAATCACAGAGGTCAAACATTTCTCATAGTTAGCCACCAGGTTTGCACAGTCAGGAGGGACTTTGTCCCACTCCTCTTTGCAGCTCTTCTCCAAGTCATTAAGGTTTAGAGGCTGACGTTTGACAACTCGAACCTTCAGCTCCCTCCACAGATTTTCTATGGGATTATGGTCTGGAGACTGGCTAGGCCACTCCAGGACCTTACTGTGCTTCTTCTTGAGCCACTCCTTTGTTGCCTTGGCCGTGTGTTTGGGGTCATTGTCATGCTGGAATACCCATCCACGACCCATTTTCAATGCCCTGGCTGAGGGAAGGAGGTTCTCACCCAAGATTTGACGGTACATGGCCCCGTCCATCGTCCCTTTGATGCGGTGAAGTTGTCCTGTCCCCTTAGCACAACCCCCCCCCCCCAAGCATAATGTTTCCACCTCCATGTTTGACGGTGGGGATGGTGTTCTTAGGGTCATAGGCAGCATTCCTCCTCCTCCAAACACGGCGAGTTGAGTTGATGCCAAAGAGCTCCATTTTGGTCTCATCTGACCACAACACTTTCACCCAGTTGTCCTCTGAATCATTCAGATGTTCATTGGCAAACTTCAGACGGGCATGTATATGTGCTTTCTTGAGCAGGGGGACCTTGCGGGCGCTGCAGGATTTCAGTCCTTCACCGCGCAGTGTGTTACCAATTGTTTTCTTGGTGACTATGGTCCCAGCTGCCTTGAGATCATTGACAAGATCCTCCCGTGTAGTTCTGAGCTGATTCCTCACCTTTCTAAGGATCATTGCAACTCCACGAGGTGAGATCTTGCATGGAGCCCCAGGCTGAGGGAGATTGACAGTTCTTTTGTGTTTCTTCCATTTGCTAATAATCGCACCAACTGTTGTCACCTTTTCACCAAGCTGCTTGGCGATGGTCTTGTAGCCCATTCCAGCCTTGTGTCGGTCTACAATCTTGTCCCTGACATCCTTGGAGAGCTCTTTGGTAATGGCCATGGTGGAGAGTTTGGGGATCTGATTGATTGATTGCTTCTGTGGACAGGTGTCTTTTATACAGGTAACAAGCTGAGATTAGGAGCACTCCCTTTAAGAGTGTGCTCCTAATCTCAGCTCGTTACCTGTATTAAATACACCTGGGAGCCAGAAATCTTTCTGATTGAGAGGGGGTCAGATTATTATTTCCCTCATTAAAATGCAAATCAATTTATAACATTTTTGACACGCGTTTTTCTGGATTTCTTTGTTGTTATTCTGTCTCTCACCTACCATTAAAATTATAGACTGATCATTTCTTTGTCAGTGGGCAAACGTACAAAATCAGCAGGGGATCAAATACTTTTCCCCCTCACTGTATACATCAAGCTGTTGATATACAGCAAGGTATCAATTAGTCACCACCACTCCCCAAAACATGGTGGAACACCTGTACAAGTTTTTTTTTTTAAACCTGACAAGACTTGTATTCCTGGCATAATTTACCTTGTTCGAGTAAATGTACTCTTCTCTCTCCCTCTCCGTCTGTCTGTCTGTCTGTCTGTCTGTCTGTCTGTCTCTCTCTCTCTCTCGCTCTCTCTCTCTCTTTTTCTCTCTCTCTCTCCCTCTCTCTCAGGGTCCTAATGGTCGTGCTGGTCTTCCTGGTGCTGATGGTCTGCCAGGACCTCCAGGGACTGTCCTGATGCTGCCTGTAAGTAAATATTGTAATACTATAGTTCTAGAATACACTCATCTAGAATGATGACCTCATGCTGTCTGTAAGTAAATAACATTATATGACAATTCTAGAATATACAGATCTATATCTAGAAGAGAATACATATTGAATGGGTGCATCTAATATTCTGTTGCATGTTAGACTTGCATTCCATATGTTTTCTCAGATGACAGGTGACTATGTTTATGCACATGTGTACGTTTCTAAATGTACCTATTGGCTATTGTGCTTGCATTTATCTTCTGGAAGGCTTTCTTTTTAAACGTCCATCCTAATCTTGTCCCTTCTGTAATGCTATCCTCAATCTATTGTCATAGCACTTAAACAACATATTTGTTAGGTTCGTCAGTATTACTTCAGACAAGGCTAATCCTCCCTTCTCTTGGTTGCATTATTTCACCCTTTGATTCATAGAGTGCTGTTGATATCAGATCAGAGTTCTGTATGGTTTGGGTCACAGTGTCCTGACCTGTTGTGATGTGTGTTTCCCTGACTGTGTCAGAGGGGGTTAGAGATCTCTGTTATGTTAGCAAGTGGAATGCAGGGAGGTAGTCTCCTCCTGAATCAAACACTCTTCCTCTCTGGTCTTGCTACAGATAATCCAATCAGAGAATGCTGTGGTGTAAACCAGTCAATAAGCACTCTAGCACCTCCTAGTGGAAGCTGTAGGAAGCTGTGGTTCTGCTGTCATTTAGACTCGCTCTCTGGGAAGGTCTCAATTGCATACTCCTTGCGTCCTCTCTTCTTGTCGCCTTCTCAAAACCCATTGGATGAGAAAGCCAGAAGTCCTTCCCCTCTGACCTTCTCCAATGGATTTTGCCCTTCCTCTCCCCTCTCTCCTCCTCCTTCTTACTGATGAGATAATTACCATACACCATTCCCCCAATCCCCTGCCACCCACCTTCTTATTGTCCCCAGACTCCAGCCCAAATGACACATCTACTCTCTTAGAAAAAAATTGTTGCAAAAGGGTTTTGCGGCTGTCCATAGAACACTTTTGGGTTCTATGTAGAGCCCTCTGAGAAAAGGGTTCTACATGGAACCAAAACTGTTTTTTCAAAGGGTTCTCCTATGGGGACAGCCGAAGAACGCTTTTATGGTTTTAGATAGCACCTTTTTTCTAAGAGTGTAGGGGTCTTACAGACAGGAAGTAATCAGGCCTCAGACAGGAAGTAGAGCAGGTCTAAGTGCTCCTTCCCGTGATCACAGCTGCAAGGCTAAAGTTAGTAGCTAGCCTTTCTGTTTGTTCTGCTGCTGCCTGTACTCCTACTGCTGAGTGTGATGACTTGACTAAATGTCCTGCTGGAGTCTCAGGAGTCTGCAGAGCAGAGCAGAGCAGAGAGCCTTCTGGAAAAGCTGTATGTGTCAGGCCAAGACGTCTGGTCAAGGTGTACCAGTAAAGCATGGGCCCAGTGCTTGATTTGACAGGATCTGGCACCTCTCCGTTTTGGACTGTTTCGTTCCGGGACCCATTTGGCCGGGTCCGATATGAAAAATAATCACTTTTTGCTATGTAAAAATGTGAATAAAATTGATCAAAGTTAATCCCCCCCCCCCCCCCCCCCCCACACACACACACACACACACACACACAACTAACTTAGGTATAGTTGTGAACAATAACCATGTTAAGATGTTAAATCTTATCATTTAATTGGTCAATTATTGTTTGATTGTGTAGAGTTCGATAGTGTGCTTGGTAGTTAGATGCCATTTGTGTGCCTTAGGTTTCTGCTTAGTCACAGTTCAAATTCTCTCTCTCTCTCTCTCTCTCTCTCTCTCTCTCTCTCTCTCTCTCTTCCTCTGGGCATGGTTGGATCTCTGTGTTATAGTCTTGTTTCTGTGAGAGGAATGATGAGTCTCTCGAGGGACATTGTGCTTTTGAGGTTCACTGGAAAAATATAGAGTAAAATATTATGAAAGAGATCCCTAGCTAGAGAGATGTTGCTGTATTTAAAAAAAGTAAGGTTTGCCAGCTTCATGCAAACCTGTGTTCGTTGTTAGTTTTTCCTTCCATAGTAACAAGGTTGTGGTGACAAACCCTCCTCACTGGTCTGTTTTTATTCATACCAACAGAAACAGAAACACATCTCTATAGGATCAACCAACTGGTTGCATTACCCACATTTCACCACTAGATGCCAGTATAGGCATGTGAACTTCTGATGGGAAAAGAACCATAACCAGGCAGTTGTATGATGTATGAGCTAAGGTTTTTACAACTGCATCGTTTTAATGAAAGCCAAGCCTGAATTTGAATTAGTTGTTTTTTTATAACTTGTTTCAGTACAATCATATTTTATTTATTTATTTATTTAGACATTCTGTTTGAAGAATGAGTAACCTAGCCTGTAAGATGACTTGGCATTTTCTCAACCCACTGTCTCTCTTCTTGCTTTGTCTGCCTCTGTCTCTGTCTCTTTGTCTGCCTCTGTCTATTTGTCTGTTTCTGTCTCTGTCTCTTTGACTGTCTCTTTGTCTGTCTCTGTCTATTTGTCTGTTTCTGTCTCTATCTCTTTGTCTGTCTCTGTCTATTTGTCTGTTTCTGTCTCTGTCTCTTTGTCTGCCTCTGTCTCTGTCTCTTTGTCTGCCTCTGTCTATTTGTCTGTTTCTGTCTCTGTCTCTTTGTCTGTCTCTTTGTCTGTCTCTGTCTATTTATCTGTTTCTGTCTCTATCTCTTTGTCTGTCTCTGTCTATTTGTCTGTTTCTGTCTCTGTCTCTTTGTCTGTCTCTTTGTCTGCCTCTGTCTATTTGTCTGTTTCTGTCTCTATCTCTTTGTCTGTCTCTGTCTATTTTTCTGTTTCTGTCTCTGTCTCTTTGTCTGTCTCTGTCTATTTGTCTGTTTCTGTCTCTATCTCTTTGTCTGTCTCTGTCTATTTTTCTGTTTCTGTCTCTGTCTCTTTGTCTGCCTCTGTCTATTTGTCTGTTTCTGTCTCTGTCTCTTTGTCTGTCTCTTTGTCTGCCTCTGTCTATTTGTCTGTTTCTGTCTCTTTGTCTGTCTCTGTCTCTGTCTGTTTGTCTGTCTCTTTGTCTGCCTCTCTCTTTGTCTGCCTCTGTCTATTTGTCTGCCTCTGTCTATTTGTCTGTTTCTGTCTCTGTCTCTTTGTCTGTCTCTTTGTCTGTCTCTTTGTCTGTCTGTCTCTGTCTCTTTGTCTGTCGCTTTGTCTGCCTCTGTCTATTTGTCTGTTTCTGTCTGTCTCTTTGTCTGTCTGTTTGTCTGTCTCTTTGTCTGTCTATTTGTCTGCCTCTGTCTATTTGTCTGTTTCTGTCTCTGTCTCTTTGTCTGACTCTGTATGTTTCTGTCTCTGTCTCTTTGTCTGTCTCTTTGTCTGTCTCTTTGTCTGTCTCTGTCTATTTGTCTGTCTCTTTGTCTGTCTATTTGTCTGTCTCTTTGTCTGTCTCTGTCTATTTGTCTGTCTCTTTGTCTGTCTCTATCTGTCTCTGTCTATTTGTCTGTTTCTGTCTCTTTGTCTGTCTCTGTCTGTTTCTGTCTCTGTCTCTGTCTATGTCTCTGTCTATTTGTCTGTCTCTTTGTCTGTCTCTGTCTATTTGTCTGTCTCTTTGTCTGTCTCTATCTGTCTCTGTCTATTTGTCTGTTTCTGTCTCTTTGTCTGTCTCTGTCTGTTTCTGTCTCTGTCTCTTTGTCTGTCTCTGTCTATTTGTCTGTTTCTGTCTCTGTCTCTGTCTCTTTGTCTGTCTCTTTGTCTGTCTCTGTCTATTTGTCTGTCTCTTTGTCTGTCTCTGTGTCTGTCTCTGTCTCTTTGTCTGTCTCTTTGTCTGTCTCTGTCTCTGTCTTTTCATCTGTCTCTGTGTCTGTCTCTGTGTCTGTCTCTATATCTTTGTCCATATACCTGTATCTACTGGACTGGCCTTACCTGTTGGGTCTGGTTCTGAGTTCTGAGTTCTGCTCTCCTCCTCAGTTCCGCTTCAGTTCTGGAGGAGACTCTGGACAGAAGGGACCTCAAGTGTCTGCTCAGGAGGCCCAGATGCAAGCCATCATGCAACAAGCTAGGGTAAGGCTTAAACACACAAGTGCATACACACACACACACACACACAAAGTGCATACACACACATATTCACACAGAGCCTGTAAGTAAGCATTTCACTGTAAGGTCTACACACCTGTTGTATTCGGCGCAGGTGACAAATACACTTTGATTTGATTTGAGACACACACACCATTTTGTACTTCTCTAACTGTTTTCTCTCTCCAGCTGGCGATGCGTGGTCCTACTGGCCCTATGGGTTTGACAGGTAGATCTGGTCCTCTGGTACGTACCAAAGTTTTCCTCAGTCTCCTCACACACACACACACACACACACACACACACACACACACACACACACACACACACACACACACACACACACACACACACACACACACACACACACACACACACACACACACAGTATGTACACACACCTCTGTCACATACACAGCCTGAGGAGAATAACTTATTATATTGTTAATAGTTGATAAGATCCTATTAAATTCTAATGCAGATGCTACAACATTAATAGTGTTTGGACTGTGGCCTGATCATAATCATCCGCTGATCTGAGCCTACTGTGACCTTATTGTGTTTGTCCTCCTCCCAGGGTTCTCCAGGTGTGGCTGGACTGAAGGGAGAGTCTGGAGAGTCCGGTCCTCAGGTAAGACGGATGGACGTTTCTAGACCACTAGAACCACTGGAACTGTTCCTTCCTCTGTAATCCCCAGCCCAAGTTTAAGGCCTTTCTATAAACACAACTTGATTTCACTATTCTTGGTTTTTTTTGTTAGGGATATTTTGTTGGGGTTCTGTTGTAGGGTTTTCTAGTTGGATTCTCCATAACCTTCTTCTTTGTTACAGGGACCTCGTGGACCATTGGGTTCTCATGGACCCTCTGGGAAGCCCGGCAGAAGGGTAAGTGTGAATCTGAGTCTGGGATGGATATTTGAGTTTGTCGTGCAGATTAGGATTTTAGATTAGGAGGTTTTTATGTAGTTTTGATGCATTTTAAAACATGGCGATGTTGAATACTAGTTTCTGATTGGCTTGAAGAGCATTCCAGAGCATTATTTCCCTTTAACGTACAGTATATCAGCACGGTAGAATTCAATGGCTATAGTTCATTCATACATGTTCTATGTTTGAGCTGCTTTTGAACGCAAAAGCCAAATTGAAACATTATTGGCATTGTCGAATTAGATATTTCATAATAGCAATCTAGGACTGTTGGTTTGGTTAGCTAAACTTGCAATTCAGTTTGTTCGGTTAAAGAGGCCTCTACTGTAGCTACCTATTAAACTTGCTAGCTACTTCGTTGGATGTTGAACACATTTCTACTGAGAAATAAACACATTTATGTGTTAAATTATAGCCAAGGTATAAAAGGGATAATCAATTCGGGGCTCTATGTGTTCTCCTGAAAGTAATGCAACTCCGTGGAAGGTTAGTTCCATGTCGTTCATTATTTTCCATAGAATGCATAGCCTCTTGTTAATTATCCCTTACGTATTGTATTGTGCTCGTGTTGTATGTTCACGCAGACTACTTCCTGCTGACCTCTTGCCAGGCCCCCCTTGCAAATGAGGTTTCTAACCTCAAGGGTCTTGCCTGGTTACATAAAGGTTAAATAAAAACAATGAAGAGTTGTGCCCTTCAGAAAGGAGGGTGAAGCGGGTGTAAGTGTTGATGGGTGTTCATCTGTTTTTCCAGGGACGTGCTGGTTCTGATGGAGCCAGAGGCATGCCTGGTCAGACCGGAACCAAGGGAGACAGAGGGTTTGATGGTTTGGCTGGACTTCCTGGTGAGAAGGGACACAGAGTAAGTCACTTTGTTGTTGTTATTTCAGCTCCGTTGTAGTATGACAGTGTGTGTACGTCCCACTGATCTTCTGTCTGCTCCTTTAGGGTGAATCTGGACCCCATGGACCTCCCGGACCCACAGGAGAGGATGGAGAGAGAGTAAGTACTACCACTCGCCCTCCCTGCCTCCCTCTATCTCTTATCATACCTACCAAGTTTCGCTCTCTGTTTCTTCATCTCCCCACTCTGTGTGTCCGTAGGTCAGCACATCAGTATGGTGTGTGAGTGTGTATATGTCCATAGGTCAGCACATCAGTATGGTGTGTGTGTGTATGTGTCCATAGGTCAGCACATCAGTATGGTGTGTGTGTGTGTATGTCCATAGGTCAGCACATCAGTATGGTGTGTGTGTGTATGTGTCCATAGGTCAGCACATCAGTATGGTGTGTGTGTGTGTATGTCCATAGGTCAGCACATCAGTATGGTGTGTGTGTGTATGTCCATAGGTCAGCACATCAGTATGGTGTGTGTGTGTATGTCCATAGGTCAGCACATCAGTATGGTGTGTGTGTGTATGTCCATAGGTCAGCACATCAGTATGGTGTGTGTGTGTATGTGTCCATAGGTCAGCACATCAGTATGGTGTGTGTGTGTGTATGTCCATAGGTCAGCACATCAGTATGGTGTGTGAGTGTGTATATGTCCATAGGTCAGCACATCAGTATGGTGTGTGAGTGTGTATATGTCCATAGGTCAGCACATCAGTATGGTGTGTGAGTGTGTATATGTCCATAGGTCAGCACATCAGTATGGTGTGTGTATGTGTCCATAGGTCAGCACATCAGTATGGTGTGTGTGTGTGTGTGTGTGTCCATAGGTCAGCACATCAGTATGGTGTGTGTGTGTGTGTGTGTGTGTCCATAGGTCAGCACATCAGTATGGTGTGTGTGTGTGTGTGTGTGTCCATAGGTCAGCACATAAGTATGGTGTGTGTGTGATTAGTCAGTGTGTGATCTAAGTGTCTGTCATCTGTCATGTAAATGAGTCTCATTTTGACACCCCCACGTCACTCCATCACCTGGCCCAATCACGTCATTCCTGTCCTCTCCTCCTTTCACACCTCCCCTTTCCCTCTCCCTCTCTCCTATACTCCAAATTCCCACTTCCTGTTCTGACCATGTCACTTCCTGTTTCCAGGGAGACGATGGAGAGATCGGGCCACGGGGGCTGCCTGGTGACCCAGTAAGTGTTTTTTTTATGTCTATCCCCTGTCATTGTGACACTACAACTTAATAAAGCATGTGTTGACATATACGTTCTGGATTCAGATCCATACATGGTGTCCAGCTTATGGTATATGTACACAGTTTGTTTTTACACAGGTTTAGTAACTAGGTAGTATAGACCCTATATGTGAATCTCAGGGTGAGAAGCCCTTAGATTCCTCTTATTCACAGTCTACTCTCCTCACGGCTGGTAGACAAGCTTCCCTTCCTCTCTGACTGGATTTCCCCAAAGGAGAAGAGGAACGAGACAGGCAGAGAGAAAATGAGTTAGACAAAGTAAAAGGCTGAGAGAGCATCATTAGTGATAGATTGTGTGGTGCAGTATTTCAGACAGACCACCAGGGGGTGGTACACCACTGGTTTTCTGAGATACTCTAGATGTGAGAGAAAGGGGCACTGAGTCACGGCACTGAGATAGCACTGTGTGATAGACAGAGAAGACAGCAGACATCAAGAATAGTGAAATTAATCTATGATGGTAAATCATCAGTATACTTTAGATGAAAATCCATTATTCATTCATTGTTGTCATTATTGTCATAATTTAAAAACATCATAGATTTACATTTAACAAACATTCTATAGTTATTTGCTATGTTTTGAAATGGATCATGACATTGATGTTGGCATTTTCATGTATTTCTCTCTCTCCAGGGACCTCGTGGGTTGCTGGGACCTAAGGGACCTCAGGGACCTCCCGGATCCCTTGTACGTTTAGAACACACACACACACACACACACACACACACACACACACACACACACACACACACACACACACACACACTTTCCTTTCACACACAGTTCAGACAGAGATTCAGCAGTATTGTATTGAATTTATCCTGCTCATAGCAACACCGACAAAATACTAATGACACACATAGGTAAATAACACATCCAGTATCTACAGAACATAGGTAAATAACACATCCAGTATCTACAGTACATAGGTAAATAACACATCCAGTATCTACAGTACATAGGTAAATAACACATCCAGTATCTACAGTACATAGGTAAATAACACATCCAGTATCTACAGTACATAGGTAAGTAACACATCCAGTATCTACAGTACATAGGTAAATAACACATCCTGTATCTACAGTACATAGGTAAATAACACATCCAGTATCTACAGTACATAGGTAAATAACACATCCAGTATCTACAGTACATAGGTAAATAACACATCCAGTATCTACAGTACATAGGTAAATAACACATCCAGTATCTACAGTACATAGGTAAATAACACATCCAGTATCTACAGTACATAGGTAAATAACACATCCAGTATCTACAGTACATAGGTAAATAACACATCCAGTATCTACAGTACATAGGTAAATAACACATCCAGTATCTACAGTACATAGGTAAATAACACATCCAGTATCTACAGTACATAGGTAAATAACACATCCAGTATCTACAGTACATAGGTAAATAACACATCCAGTATCTACAGTACATAGGTAAATAACACATCCAGTATCTACAGTACATAGGTAAATAACACATCCAGTATCTACAGTACATAGGTAAATAACACATCCAGTATCTACAGTACATAGGTAAATAACACATCCAGTATCTACAGTACATAGGTAAATACCACATCCAGTATCTACAGTACATAGGTAAATAACACATCCAGTATCTACAGTACATACTTCAGATGATAAGAAAGGTTATGGCTGTAGATATGAAACTGTGTATGTCCTCCACCTTAACTTCTCTACATCATTTGGACTTGAGGGAAATGTCCTCTTTTTCCAATATGATGTTTCCTGATGAAGGTAATTGATATGGTAAAGTGCACCAACATGACTGCAGCCTCTATCTACAGTGTATATATCTGAGTCTATCCCCGAGGCACTCCCCATGTCCACATCCTTTTTCTCTTTGTGTTCACCTGAGTGTATGGCTTCATGTATTAAATAGAAGCTTCATCTCATCTGACTGTGTGTTGCAGGGTGTAACTGGAATGGATGGCCACCCTGGACCCAAAGGAAACATTGTAAGTACTGATAACACCCAGCTAAAGGCTGTTCTGAGGCACGGTGCGAAGCGGAGTAGTAGTGTGTAAATACTCCACACACTCCATTTGCATCTGACGTACACCTCACACACTTTCTCTCCATCCCCTACTCTAACACTATCACACCATGTATTCCCCTTCATCTCCTACTCTAACACCATCACACCATTTCTTCCCCTTCATCAAATTCAAATGTATTTATATAGCCCTTCGTACATCAGCTGATATCTCAAAGTGCTGTACAGAAACCCAGCCTAAAACCCCAAACAGCAAGCAATGCAGGTGTAGATGCACGGTGGCTAGGAAAAACTCCTTAGAAAGGCCAAAACCTAGGAAGAAACCTAGAGAGGAACCAGGCTATGTGGGGTGGCCAGTCCTCTTCTGGCTGTGCCGGGTGGAGACTATAACAGAACATGGCCAAGATGTTCAAATGTTCATAAATGACCAGCATGGTCGAATAATAATAAGGCAGAACAGTTGAAACTGGAGCAGCAGCACGGCCAGGGGGACTGGGGACAGCAAGGAGTCATCATGTCAGGTAGTCCTGAGGCATGGTCCTAGGGCTCAGGTCCTCCGAGAGAGAGAAAGAAAGAGAGAACGAGAGAATTAGAGAGAGCATACTTAAATTCACACAGGACACCGAATAGGACAGGAGAAGTACTCCAGATATAACAAACTGACCCTAGCCCCCCGACACATAAACTACTGCAGCATAAATACTGGAGGCTGAGACAGGAGGGGACAGGAGACACTGTGGCCCCATCTGATGACACCCCCGGCTTCATCCCCTACTCTAACACTATCACACCATTTCTTCCCCTTCGTCCCCTACTCTAACACTATCACACCATTTCTACCCCTTCATCCCCTACTCTAACACTACCACACCATTTCTTCCCCTTCATCTCCTACTCTAACACTATCACACCATTTCTTCCCCTTCATCTCCTACTCTAACACTATCACACCATTTCTTCCCCTTCATCTCCTACTCTAACACTATCACACCATTTCTTCCCCTTCATCTCCTACTCTAACACTATCACACAATTTCTTTCCCTTCTTTCCAGTCTATTTTCCCATCAAATGCACACTACTATCATTTCAAGACTCATTTACCCACTTCCACACTCACACACTTCCACACTCTGAATGCTCTCTTGCCCTCTACTGAAGACTAGACTGAGTGTATTGAGTCCTGTGAGAGCCCAGTCCTCCATGGCGTCTCAGTTATTCCGACTCCATTTTGTTGGAGCGGTGTGTCCGTAATGAGAGAATGCCTGGCTGGAGCAGACAGTGGCTCCACTGACAATGCTCCAATTAGAAAGAGAGATGGAAGATCCACAGTCTTTTCCCAGCCGCTACGAACAGGGAACATAATTGATTGTCAATTAACTGGGAAGCGAGGCATTTACGTTTGAGTTTGAGGTTCAGCAGTTTCTTTCATTAGGAAAGTGAGTGTGTGTGTCTGTGTGTGTGTCTGTGTGTGTATTATGTTCCCTCCAGCTAGAAAAGGCTACAAAAACACACTAAGTTATAGCCTGTCTATGTGTTACAAAGTAATAATGTAGTGATACTGACTCAATCTAAAGTCCCCTCAGTACACTGTGTTTCTAGTCTTCTATCTCCTACTGCTTCAATCCACTCTGTCCTATGTACTATGTTATCAGTCCTTGTGTAAGTGTGGATGAATGTAACCAAGGTGTTTTCTCTTCATAGGGACCACAAGGAGAACCTGGTCCCAATGGACAGCAAGGGAACCCTGGTGCTCAGGTCAGTGTGCCCTTCTTGGGCAGGTTATGAGATTGTGGCCTTCATTTGGTTGATCATTGTATGGTCACGCCCAATGCCTGCTTTTTACCTGACTGACTTTTTAAAGGCAGCTTGAAATGTAGCCTACAGGTTTTGTGCTCTTGTAGGAAGCAGTAACTCCCCATTGCTGACCTATACGTATCTATAACCCGGCTAATAACTCACTAACTAGCAAAGAATATCAGTAAATGTGCACACGCACGGTTCTGTGCTTTGATCTGAACTGATCTGAAAAGCACATTCACTTTCAGGTGATTGAAAGACTGCTCGTGGGCTACCCAGCCAATAGAATTTTACTCTGTTGCACTCTGGCTCTGCCTACGAAAAAATCAGAGACTCAATCTTGCAAAGTTACATTTGGTTTGGATTGTTGCATTGAAAAGGGGCTGATAGAATGTTGATTCAATCACACAAAAAATCTATATAGTGCACTTGCGTCTCGGCATAACATTTCTTCTGCGTGACTATCCTGGAGCAAGTGTGCGGCCGTGCAGCGTAGAGGGAACATTGGTCATGCCCACTATGACACGTTGATCTTAGTCCATTGGTTGGATTGTCTGTCACTCTTGGACATTCCTGTTTCATCCCCCAATTAATTTATACTGACAATGTCCTTCCTCTCTCTCTTTACAGGGACTTCCAGGTCCTCAGGGAGCCATTGGGTCCCCGGGAGAGAAGGTACGGGCCCTGGCCACTCAAACACATACCTACATGATGTGATGTGAGCAGTGTTGTTGATGTGAGTCTGTTGTCTTTGGTCTATCTCTATCTTCCCCTCACTCCTCAGGGGCCTACTGGAAAATCAGGACTGCCAGGAATTCCAGGTGCTGACGGACCCCCGGTAAGTGGTGTACTAACAAAGAAACACACTCCCGATCATACACACTCCCCACCTTCTCCCAGAGAGTACCTGTGCTATAGGCAGGTGGGCCTTGGAAGATGGCAGGTGGCAGGTGAGAGAGAGAGAGATAATGGAAGAGAGAGAGAGAGAGCCTAATGGCTTTGATATGCATGTGAGTGGTATTACCACACTGGTATTACCACACTGGTATTACCACACTGGTATTACCACTCTCTCCTTTCATCTCCCTTCTTCTCTCTTCTTCTAGTATCTGCCTCTTAGTGTCCATACACCCCTCTCTCTCCCTCTTCTCATGGTCATTGGATAGTTATGCAGCTCTCTTCCCCTCTTTCTCCTGTCGACTTCTATTTTTTGAGTATCCATCTATCCCTCCATCCATCCATACCTCCCTCTCTTTCTCTCCCCTTACTGAAACCCTATCGGTGGACATTGCACAGCTCTCTTATCTCAGGGGAGCACAATCAACTTACCTCAACCCTTTTTTACTCGACATTCTAAGTAGTTTGTGTGTATTTGTGTGTGTGTCTGTGTGCGCCTGTGTGTGTGTGTGTTCTTCCAGGAGTATTGAGACGGAAAGCCCTTCTCTTTAAGAGGTTCTACAGTAGACCATAGTGCTTGTATAACGCTGGGCATTAAGGAGAAATCCCAAATGAGATTGAACTCTGAAGGCTTTTATTCCAAATGGCCTTTTTCACTATCCTACATCCTGGGATGGTTTTACAGCTTAATAATCCCTATAATAGGGAGAGTGGTGTAGTATTTATGATCTAATGCTAATTATCCCAGGACCACCATTAATGTTGCTGTTAATAATTCACAGGGTCACCCTGGCAAGGAAGGACCCAACGGAGAGAAAGGACATTTGGTAAGTTTCTCTCTCTTTATGGGTATTATGTTTTTATCAGGATCTGTTTATCAGGATCCTTTTGACTTTTACTTTAGGTCTTGCTCTTTGTTCTCTCTCTCTCTCTCTCTCTCTCTCTCTCTCTCTCTCTCTCTCTGTATATATATCTCTCTCTCTCTCACCTCTCTCTCTGTATCTCTCTCTCTTCTTCCCTCACCTCTCTCTCTCTTCTCTCTCTCTCTCTCTCTCTCTCTCTCTCTCTCTCTCTCTCTCTCACTCTCTCTGTATCTCTCTCTCTTCTTCCCTCACCTCTCTCTCTCTCTCTCTCTCTCTCTCTCTCTCTCTCTCTCTCTCTCTTCTTCCCTCTCTCTCTCTCTCTCTCTCACTCTCTCTGTATCTCTCTCTCTTCTTCCCTCACCTCTCTCTTCTTCCCTCTCTCTCTCTCTCTCTCTCTCTCTCTCTCTCTTCTTCCCTCACTCTTTCTCACTCACTGTATTTCTCTCCCTCATTCTTCAGACGTATTTGTCGATTTAATTAATATTAATATAAATGGCTCTCTGTTACAAGCATCTCTCCACGCATTTATCTTCCTCCAGGGTCCCGCAGGCCCCCAAGGCCCAATCGGTTATCCCGGGCCCCGAGGCGTGAAGGTGAGTTTTACGCCCCAGTCTCATCTGCCGACAGTCCTAATTCACTCCTAATACACTTCCTTTCCTGAAAGTCACATGGTATCAGTGTAACTCTCCCATTGGTCTGGTCTGTCATTAGGTTAAACAGTCTAATCCTCGGGCCCACTGTCTTTTTTTAAATGCCAATGTAGAACATGGGACTGAAATTGCACTTTGTATTCAGTGAAATGGGTCTAGTTTGCAATTATGATGTTTCATACTGGACCAGACCTATTTTTTCAACAAGTAGGATTTTGGCTGAACAAAACCCATCCGTGACATGCAGATAGATAGTCAATATTATAGTAAATTGTAAACCTGGTTTCCCCTAATTACATTTTGTTACCAGAAGTACTTAATTAGGCTAATATATACACACGATGTGTGGCTAAACCAAGACAGAGTAGTTGGAGTCTGTTTATTAAGTGTTGATGTTAATCTATGTAAAGCTCATAACTCAGTTGAGAGGCTCTGGGCTGGTGGGTGTAGCCTCAGCTCCTCTCTACGACCCTGGGAGTGATCACACTGCCTCTTGATCCTCACTAATGACTAGCTAATTTAGAGCAGAGAAACATGAAGGCTAGAGGACTCACATCAAATGGCCCTTGCAGAGAGGGGTTAAGGGGCCAAATAATTACACCACCCACTGACTGTTTGTGTGACGCTGGTGCATGATTCTGGTTCATGGCTCTTGGTGTGTGCTCTCTAAAACTCTTCCCCTCTGATAGTCTGTGTTTTAGAGAGAATAGACTCTGTGACTGATGCTGGTTTAATGAAAGTACAGTCAATGTACCACAGGTCACCATCAATTCTGCTTCTATACTATAGTATTCCACCACAGTATAATAGCTTAGAGCTCCTATAGAGAGATCATATTCACTTTATTTATAGAGCGTGAGATCTGCAAACTTGGTTATCATTCAGCCTTACTTGAAAGTGTGTTAATATTTTTTAGCTTTCAGCTCCAGTTCAGAGTGTTGATACTAATGAAGCCCCAGTTGGTAGTGTCTGGTTGATGATCTATTGCTCTAAAGTGGTGTGCTCCAGACAGACATGTTCACTAACCTGTCTCTTTCTTTCTTTCTCTTTTTCTTTCTTTCTTTCTTTCTTTCTTTCTTTCTTTCTTTCTTTCTCTTTTTCTTTCTTTCTTTCTTTCTTTCTTTCTTTCTTTCTTTCTTTCTTTCTTTCTTTCTTTCTTTCTTTCTTTCTTTCTTTCTCTCTCTCTCTCTCTCTCTCTCTCTCTCTCTCTCTCTCTCTCTCTCTCTCCCTGTCTCTCTCTTTGTCTCTCTTTCTCTTTGTCTCTCTCTCTCTTTGTCTCTGTCTACCAGGGAGCCGACGGTGTACGAGGCCTGAAAGGAGGAAAGGGTGAAAAGGTAAGAAATTAGTGTGTGTGTGTCTGATCTCTCCCTATTGTCAGTGGTCATATAAAATGTGTTGGCCATATGTGGTGATGATGAAGATAGTGATGACGATGATGTTGATAATACGGATGAAGATGATTGTGATGATGATGATGGTAAGGACGATAATATACGTTGTCAATGCCCATAAATATCAGGCTAGCCTACTACTATTTGGGAAAAATAAGATCTAGAGTTTCTATGGCAACATGAACAGCCAAAAGCAATGTTACAGCTGTGTGTTTATGTGTGTGTGTGATGTGTGTATATGTGTTTGTGAATGCCTTTGTGAGGGCGGATATGGCTTTTCACTGCTCTCCGAAATGAATTACCACATTCTCAACACCTTTTCTTTCTCCCCTTCCTTTATTTCTTTCACTCAGGGAGAAGATGGATTCCCTGGCTTCAAGGGAGATATGGGAATCAAGGGTGACAGGGTGAGACATTTATCTTTTGTTCAAGTTTTTGTCAAATACCGTCAACCATATCTGGACGTACGTCTCAGAACACATTTATATCTAACACAGTATACGGAAATGTATTCCATCATCTCTGAGCTCAATCTGTCAGGGATTTAGTGTGCCTTTGATAGGCTTATGATGAAGGGTACAATAAAACCCAGTTTGACTTTGAAAAATGGGCAAAAGGGTCCTCAGAGAAAAAAACAGTAAGCTATTTGTCATTGGCTGATGATTTTGGCCAGTGCGGAGTTGATCCTAAGTCCTCTGGTCCAATGGGAGGTGACCTTTACTTAAACTGGTCGATGGTATTGATCCCCTACTGTCTGTCTGGCCCCGCCCTTATGGCCTGAAGTTATTGTGGAATTATGGGTAATGAGCAAACACTGACTGTAACTGTCTTTCTTGCCAGCTCTGGAAAGTGAGAGTTTCTGTGTTTGTGTGCGTACATGCGTGTGTGTCTTCCTCTCAATCAAACACCCCCTACCTTTCTCTCAATGCCCCTCTTCAAACACCCCCTACCTTTCTCTCAATGCCCTTCTTCAAACACCCTCTACCTTTCTCTCAATGCCCCTCTTCAAACACCCCCTACCTTTCTCTCAATGCCCCTCTTCAAACACCCTCTACCTTTCTCTCAATGCTCCTCTTCAAACACCCCCTACCTTTCTCTCAATGCTCCTCTTCAAACACCCTCTACCTTTCTCTCAATGCTCCTCTTCAAACACCCTCCACCTTTCTCTCAATGCCCCTCTTCAAACACCCTCTACCTTTCTCTCAATGCTCCTCTTTAAACACCCTCTACCTTTCTCTCAATGCTCCTCTTCAAACACCCTCTACCTTTCTCTCAATGCCCCTCTTCAAACACCCTCTACCTTTCTCTCAATGCTCCTCTTTAAACACCCTCTACCTTTCTCTCAATGCCACTCTTCAAACACCCTCTACCTTTCTCTCAATGCCACTCTTCAAACACCCTCTACCTTTCTCTCAATGCTCCTCTTCAAACACCCTCTACCTTTCTCTCAATGCTCCTCTTCAAACACCCTCTACCTTTCTCTCAATGCTCCTCTTCAAACACTCTCTACCTTTCTCTCAATGCTCCTCTTCAAACACCCTCTACCTTTCTCTCAATGCTCCTCTTCAAACACCCTCCACCTTTCTCTCAATGCCACTCTTCAAACACCCTCTACCTCTATCAGGACAGAAAACTGTCAGGTAAACCCAGAAATAGAATCCCTGTCCAAACTAACTGCGACAGTCAGAGATTAACTTTAAACTGTTCAAGTCACCTTAAAACCCCTTCAACAGGAGTAGTTCTGACCCTAACTTCAAACACAACACCCTCAATCCTGACCAGGCCCTCGTTAGAGGAGTGGAGAGAAGGAGAGAGGGAGAGAGAGAGAGAGAGAGAGGGAGAGAGAGAGAGAGTGGGAGAGAGAGAGAGAGTGGGAGAGTGAGAGAGAGAGAGAGAGAGAGAGAGAGAGAGAGAGAGAGAGAGAGAGAGAGAGAGAGAGGAGAAAATCCATGAGGAGCTTAAACCACTTCAAAATGGAGAGAGAGAAAAAGACAAGGGGCTTCAGTCTGTCTTCCTCTGGAGATGTAGCAGCATCTGATGAAAGAGAGGAGATATGGGGGATTTGAGAGAGGGGAAAGAGAGGAGGATTTAAGAGAGGGGGAATAGAGGACTATTTGGGAGTGAGGGAAGAGAAGAAGATTTGAATGGGCCCTCTACTTGAGAGGAGGCAGGAGGCGCCCAGCATGGACCGGAATCTGAATGTCTCCCTGTGTTGCATGCTTATGAATGTGTGTTGCATGCTTATGAGTGTGTGTTGCATGCTTATGAGTGTGTGTTGCATGCTTATGAGTGTGAGTGTTAGAGAGAGTCTGCTTAATGAGCTTTTTAGCATGAGTTGATGTGTGAGTGGATAAGAGAGTTTTGTGATGACTGTGTGTGCGTGTGTGTGTGTGCATATTTAAGTGAGTGCATTTGTGTGAAGTGTGATTGAGTGCCTGTGTGTATGTTACGGCGAGTGTACGGGGTCCGTTCACGGTCCACTGGGTTGGACTGGTAATGGCTGGTTGTCAGAGACAGTTTTTACCCTGCTGTTTAGAGACGTGCTGTGCGCTGCCAAGTAGCAGCCTCAGTGCCACTAACCCACCAGAGGATTAACACACTTAAAGGCAATAAAAGGCTTCTTATCTGTCAGCTTGACAGACAGCAGCCTCAGCAGCCTCATTTGATTCATTAACCAGCAACAGAGCATCAGACTGACCTGCTACACTCTGTCTGGAGGGCTGGACTTGGAGGAGCAGCTGTCATGACTGAAATAGTGACTGGAACAAATTGGTGTCATGGCCTGAAACAGTGGCTGAATGAAACGATGTGAGGATGTGATGGTGTCACGGCCTGAAACAGTGACTGAATGAAACGATGTGAGGATGTGATGGTGTCACGGCCTGAAACAGTGACTGAATGAAACAATGTGAGGATGTGATGGTGTCACGGCCTGAAACAGTGACTGAATGAAACGATGTGAGGATGTGATGGTGTCACGGCCTGAAACAGTGACTGAATGAAACAATGTGAGGATGTGATGGTGTCACGGCCTGAAACAGTGACTGAATGAAACGATGTGAGGATGTGATGGTGTCACGGCCTGAAACAGTGACTGAATGAAACGATGTGAGGATGTGATGGTGTCATGACTGAAACCGTGATTGGATGGATCTGGTATTGCAGTTTGCTGGGCCTGTGAGAGCAGGTGTTGTGACATAAACAGTGAGTGAAATGATGTGAGGATGGAAGTGCAGTCTGAAGGCCTGGACCTGAAGTGAGCATAGCTTTTTAAAGTGGCATGACACACTGCGTCAATATAAAAGATATGGTATTACTCGATAGGTAAATACACGACATGGAATGCCACGTGATTCTAGGATATGATACAACATAATACTCTAAGAAATAGTATGACACTATATGAGATACCCCTGAACAACCTGGTTATATGTGTTTTTGTAGGGTGAGCTGGGACCTGCTGGACCCAGAGGTGAGGACGGACCTGAGGGGCCCAAGGGTCGCTCCGGTCTTCCTGGAGATGCTGGCCCTCTTGGACCCAACGGTGAAAAGGTGAGTCGTCTTTGTCCTTGTGACCAACTCCTCATACTTTAAAAAGGCCATTGTTCTTGTGACCAAGTCATCATACTTTAAAAAGGTCATTATTATTGTGACCAACTCCTCGTACTTTAAAAAGGTCATTATTATTGTGACCAACTCCTCATACTTTAAAAAGGTCATTATTATTGTGATCAACTCCTCATACTTTAAAAAGGTCATTATTATTGTGACCAACTCCTCATACTTTAAAAAGGTCATTATTATTGTGACCAACTCCTCATACTTTAAAAAGGTCATTATTATTGTGACCAACTCCTCATACTTTAAAAAGGTCATTATTATTGTGACCAACTCCTCATACTTTAAAAAGGCCATTATTCTTGTGACCAACTCCTCATACTTTAAAAAGGTCATTATTATTGTGACCAGCTCCTCATACTTTAAAAAGGCCATTATTCTTGTGACCAAATCTCCATTAAGTTACATGGAACGGAAGTTGAGTACTGAAGACCATCGCTCAACTTCTCAACTTCTCAGTCTACCTGCCACCTGCTCTTAAACGGTTTATGTTTAGGATATGGTTGGTCCATAACCGGTGAAACTCTGGAGTGACCTTATTTTCTGTTCATTAAAACAAGGACAGTTATTTTTGAAGCTACAAGACTTAAAATAGTTATTTACTTTTCCCCAGTACAGTGTCTCTCTCTACTCTCATTATGTAGTTGGGAATCAGAATCATTTAGGAGTATCTCTGGGGAGTTCTATTTTAAGAAGTGGAACATGGAGAGAGCCAGTTTCCTCTTTCCACGTCCTGCCCACGTCTAGCAGGACCAGGGTGTAAACAAAACAGATTGGCTTCACATTGGCCTGACCCAGAATAGGGGGACTGGAGGAGATAGATTGAGGATCTAAAGAGATAGTACAGAGGATTGTTTCAGCAATACAGTACCAATTACACACAACCATAGTCACTCTACAGTATATGTATGTTCATGTAAAAAGGACTTTATAAATAAATCCAAAATGATTATTGACTGATATACATACAGAACCGATGTTTGACTGTGTTCTGATTTTCCTGGCCCACAGGGCAAACTGGGTGTTCCAGGGTTGCCAGGATATCCAGGAAGACCAGGACCAAAGGTAAGTCCCCATTTCCTCCCCAGGTCCCTCTCTTTCTCTATCTTTATTACAGTGGATGTTTCTGGGAGCCGCTTCTGAAGAGCCCTTGATTGAACATGGCGTTAGTGATGACCTGATTTGTTTGACGGGCCAGCGGGGCAGCACTCTTACGCAGGCAGGGTGCACATGTTTGAACCTCCCTAATCTGTCTGACACCAAAAGGAAGGATTTTTACCCTTTTGGTGTCAGACAGACGCCCACTGCCCAACCGCTATCCACAATGCATCACTACTGCCTACAGCAGTGCTTTTATTTTACACAACTCAACATCTTCGTTCCTAACCTCTGATTAAACTGGGATTTAATCTCTCTCTCTCTTTCTCTTCTTTTTCTCAACACAGGGATCTCAGGGATTCCAAGGTTTCCCCGGAGCCAACGGAGAGAAAGGAACAAGGGTACGTCAGAGAACACTTCCTGTCAAAGTTTTAGTACTTAGTATTTAGTATTAGTTTCCTTACGTTTCAAGTTATACTCTACATACCTACAAAACAACCTACTGTGGATGCGCGAGCCAGCTAAGTGCATTTCACTTTGTAGTTTTAGTATCCAACCCACCCCTGAGAGGATTGGATCAATACTGAATCGGATCAATGGAGACAGGGTTTTTTCTCTCTCTAGTGCTAATTCAAAACACCAGGGAGTTTTAGTCAAAGGGAAGAAGATTCATCCAAGGACTAAAACACACTTGTATTTCTTCTTCATTACCGTCCTCACATCAACCCATTTTTTAAGAGCATTGAAAAGCGCCACAAAGGTCATTTTTCAAATTGAACCGTACTTGGCAAAATATTTCATTTTCTTTTAAAGAGACGGGTCATTAGTTTAGTCTGGAGAGTAATGGTTTGTCACAGAGTGTGGAGCGACGGACGGTACACAAGGCTTTTTATCTTCTATCGCAGAAATATGAGAATTCATGTAGCAGAACCCTTAACGCTCTGATGTAGAGCGATGGTCGTCACATTTACATTAGTTTCATTGCTGTCATTTGTAAATCTAAAACCCACAAAGCCATAATTCCTTTCTTTATTCATTTAACGTACAGTCAGGGATACGGTATCATGTTGCTCTGAAATCATGGAAATATGGCTTAGTGTTGTTTTCTAGATGTACCTCAATGGTCTCTTGCCAAACAACAGTTTAGGATATCTAAACCCATTTATCTAGTTTTATTATCAAAAATTGAAAGTTGTTTTCTTATTTGAAACTTATATAAACATTAAATAAATGTACCTAAGTCATTTAGCAGACACTCTTATCCAAGGTTGAATGAGGAATACGTCTAAATGTTAGTTGAAGTAGCAATGGTGATAGTGGGAATGGGACTAATCTAATGATTAGTACAGGTTTAGTTCATCTGATAGGTTAGATAAGTCAGGGTAGTCTCAAATTCATTACCATGACAACTTGTGACCTCTGACCTCTGTATGTGTTCTGATTCCTCACAGGGACTTGCAGGGAAGGCTGGCCCAAGAGGACAGAGAGGACCAACGGTAGGTCTGCTTCCCCTTAGACCTCCACTATCCACAGGCAATAGAGTTAACCATGACAACGCTGTGTCCGGGTTATCTTGACCCCCAATAGGAGGTTAAGTGAATGAAAGGAGAAAATTCTCTATTGGTGAAGGATATCTTCAGAGGTTCTACTGTCTTTATTGGTATTCCTCCCTCCTCACATTCCTCCTCTTATTCTTCCTCTTCTCCCAGGGGCCTCGTGGAGAGAGGGGACCAAGGGGACCAACAGGAAAAGCTGGACCAAAGGTGAGTCAGGGTCTTTGATCTGACATGGCGGACGAAGTGCCTCACTGTCATACAGTGGTATGATCTTGTCTATCATTGGCTGAGTCCCTTCTGACCACTTCCTGTTTCTCTCCTGTCTCCCAGGGTACCTCAGGAAGTGATGGCCCCCCAGGACCTCCCGGCGAGAGGGTATATACTGGAGCATCCTTCACCTCAAACACCAATTAATCTATATCATCCTGATTCATTTCCAATAGTGGTTATTGATCACTGGTTGATTGATTGGTTGATTGATTGTATCGTCTGCTTGTGTGTTTAAGGGTCTTCCAGGGCCTCAAGGACCAACAGGATTCCCCGGACCAAAGGGCCCACCCGTAAGACAAACAAAACCTACAACACAACAATGGCACACACAAAATACTGCCTTTCTTTGTGTTAGTCTGTCTATAGTGTTTTACTGGTATGCTTGGTTTCTCTGAGACCCAATCTGTACTCTACGTGTATATGTGTAGCAGCTCTGGGGTTTTCTGTCTGTGTGTTTCTCAGGGACCTGCTGGGAAAGATGGTCTGCCCGGCCACCCTGGACAGAGAGGAGAGACTGTGAGTACACACAGTGTTGTTGTCATCCTACACCTGTGTCATAGTCTCCTGAACCTTGTATACCATCTTCTTACTGCTCTTCTTCTCTCTTCTCCTCGTAGGGTTTCCAAGGCAAGACTGGCCCACCTGGACCCCCAGGAGTGGTTGGACCTCAGGTGAGTTCTGTCACATACAACTAAGACACGAACAACACCATAATACTAACACACACACCCCACTATGTCATATCTTCTGTGACACACACCACCTAATACAATACATTTCAGTGGACTGGCCTCATCGACAAATAGACGTGCAGAGATCATGTGTGTAGGATTAGTTTATTATCACTGATGAGTAGCTTGATGTGACTCACATTGTGTCAATGCGGTGACATAACTCTGTAGACAGAACACTTCCTATTTGTCAGTCCTCATCTAACTTAGATTAGTTAGGGAAAGAAATTATGCCTCACCAAAATCATGTACTGTAAATGACGAATGCCCACACGTTTGTATGCAATGCATATCAATGAACACTGATTAGCTACAGTAGGGCTCTCAAACACACCATTTGTTTTTTTTATCTCTTACCTAGGCTAAGGTTAAGATGATGGTGGGCAGGATGTGCAGTTAGCAGTCATTAGGGTGTCGTAAGAGTCACATAAGGATGACTTACAGGTGTCGTAATAAAGTCATAGTGAGTTTTAGGTTGAGTTTTTGCCTTGTTTGTTGTGCTGACAGAAGGGCTTTCCTCCTGTCTATATCTGGTAGGCATGACTGTCAGAGTTGTTTATCCTCTTAGATATTAGCACTTGGCTGTTTATTCATTATGCATGCTCAGTTAACAGCCATTTCCACCCAGAGCTTTTCTCCTAATGCTAATTGAGAACATTACATGTATCGATGATGTTGTTCTGGCAGATGGAAGACGCCTTCCGGGAGTGACTAGCAGTTCGGGGGTTCTGGCCTTCCACTCACCCACGCTCTGTCACCCTGTACTCATACATTCTGTACAGACACCCTGATACACTGTTGTCTCATTCATATTCTCTCTCTCTCTTTCTCTCTCTCTCTCCCTCCACAGGGCCCCACAGGTGAGACTGGACCAATGGGAGAGCGTGGCCATCCAGGACCCCCAGGCCCACCCGGTGAGCAGGGTCTTCCAGGATCTGCTGGTAAAGAGGGAGCTAAGGGTGACCCCGGTCCTGCTGGCCCGGCTGGTAAGGATGGTCCCCCTGGTCTGAGAGGGTTCCCAGGAGAGAGAGGTCTGCCCGGCCCAGTGGTGAGTAGCACACACCTCACATCATGTGTGATGTCTTATATAGCAAAATTTTAAATTGTGTTTTTTAATAGGAAAGTAATTATGCTTTGAAAGTTGATAAACTTAACCCCACTTTTGAGAAAATGGGCCTTGAATGTTTTGGTAAACCTACTGGAGAGCTCATCTTTTGTCTATACCCAATCAGCATCGTCCACACCCTCTTAAGCCTTAGCCCCACCCATCTCTTTAAGGATTCACATGTGAGGCCATGTGCTAAACAGAGTGAGAATGGTAGTGTACAAAACAACCAAAGATTTCAAGACTAAAGGCTGGTTTATGCTACGTCTATTGACATGTCTGTAGACAGTTGTCGCAGTGACATCATGAACATTCTATTGTCGTCCGTCATCAAACTTGTCGTTGTCGTTATGAAAAGTATAAACACAAAAACAACAGGCTGCATGATATCAGCAGCCTGGTGCTCCAAAATAGCACAAACGGTGTATTTTAACACCAATAAACCCATCCATTTAAAAATGAATTTAGTATACTGTATGTCAGTCTAGCAGACTAGGCAACTAAAAGCAACTTTCTAAACAATATTTTGGTTTGTTTATAGCTTGTTAGCTAGCTATCTAACATTAAGTTAGCTGGCTAGCCAGTTCAAATAATGACCATAACATATAGCTGACAACGTCTTAACTTTAGCTAATTTGTATTTATTATTACAGCAAAATAAACTCACAACAAGATCATTATTTACAAGTTAATGGCGAGCCAATTACAAAAAATATCTTACTGTTGTGAGTGTGATGAAATAAAAGCAGGGCATTCTACCTAAGAATTTTAGAACTTGGACACGGTCTTGTTGGCCTAACATTATATACTAATTTGACTTTGGTGCATGTTGTTCTTCACATTACCGTCTCTGGTAAACAGACACTATAAAATCAAAGACTATTTGCCACATGCACAGGTTACAGAAGGTGTAAATGGTACAGTGAAATGGTTGCTTCCATAGTGGAGTATTTTGTTTAGACTTGTAGCTAGCTAGCTAAACAATAAACCATAATCCCAACTCATAACTTTACTTCCCTGCATGAATATGCAGGTATCTAACCAACTAGGTTCAATGTTAGCTATCTAACATTAGGATATAACAAGCAATGCAAATGGCTCTGATACAAATAATTTTACTAAACAGATCATACACGTAACATTAGCTAGTGAGCCAGCCTGCTAATGTTAGCTAGCTAGCTAACAGTATGCTTTAATTTGCAATGAAAACAACTTTCTGACAAAATTGTAAACGTATAATATCTGAAAATGTAGCTAGCTAGACTTCCTAATTCACATGGATGAACGCTTCTCCCTCTCTGTCACAGATTCCATGGTTGCCCTTAGTTTGAAGATGTAATCCAGATACAGGTGTTTTATATAACAGCCTTCTAACAGTATGTTCGCTTTTTGACTCCCTCCGCATATTTGCAATCAAATGCCAGAATTTTAGCTATCATACTCTGCTTCCACCGGGCAATCCACTGATTTCTAAACTCAGTCCTACAGAAAGTGGAGAGCAACTCTTTTGCATATCTCTCAAAAAAGACACGTTAGAAAGGATTATCTACACATACTAACCAGCTCATGATATAGACGGAAGTGTGCTACATGGCAGACTCATCTCTCCACATGTCTAGCCCATCCATTACCTCAGCCAATCATGGCTAGCGGGAAGGTTCCTGACTTTTTCTGTGGCTAAACTAACTAGGCTCATAATTTTATTCATATTTACAGATGGCATAAAATTTTATTATTAAGGCATATGAAAGTTCACATGTTCCAGAAGGCATTTCTGCCAAAAAATACATTTTTATTAAAAAAATGTTTACGTTGCAATGCCTCTCCTGTGAAGATGTGACGCAGGACATACACCTAGTTTACTGAAACGAGTCACATTTCTGTCTTATCTTTGGGATGAATAAGATTCAAATCAATCAGATTTATTTTAGAGCTAGTTGCATTTCTTGTGTAAACATGAGGAGTTCACGTAGGCTTTCATGATTACAGCTTCTTCCCTTAGTAGCATGTATCCTCTGTCAGCACAGTGGGGGGATTCTTGGATAGATAGAGGGGTTCCGCCCCAGCGTTAAGGAAGGATGAGATGTACTCTGCTTCCATCACAGAACATGTTTGTTTTCTAAAGATTTGCTTCCCTCTCGCTCTCTCTCTCTCTCTCTCTCTACAGGGGGCTCACGGCCTGAAAGGGAATGAAGGCCCCAACGGCCCACCTGGACCTGCTGTGAGTATGGCTGATGAGCACACATCCACCAACACTCTCTCTTCATCCCTCACACCCTATCAGTAGTTGTCTCAATTCAATTCAATTCAAGGGCTTTATTGGCATGGGAAACATGTGTTAACATTGCCAAAGCAAGTGAGGTAGACAACATACAAAGTGAATATATAAAGTGAAAAACAACAAAAATTAACAGTAAACATTACACATACATTACACATATCACTCTCTCTATCATTCTCTGTGTTTTTCTCTATTTCTCTCTTTTCCCTCTTTTTTATTTTGCACACGCACTGCGAACGATGTTTATAGCTCATCAATTGTACCAGCATGCATTGCATAATGTTATAACGATATTCATAGTTCATTCATTAGTTAGGTTCCACCTATTTAGTAGATTTGCCTGATGTTAAGATTTTACCCTAAGATATCAAAATATGTTATCAAAAAAGTAATGTACCTGCTGTAGACTAGTTCTCCAGGGACATACAGCACCTTTACAGGTATAACGGTAGTACTGTAATAAGGGTAGTACTGTAAAAGCAGAGACTTGTTTAGATGGGGAACAACATTCTGTGGCAGCCATGCTTGCGCCCCATTAACATGACATGGGGAATATTTAAACAATGCTATGTTACTAAAGTAGAATTAGAACGATATAAATTCTTCAAATTGGCCCAACTTTCTAAGTATATGGCTTTGAATAAAGATAGTACAAGACTTGTTAGTAGGGACCTATACTGACTGTGTCTCTCTGTGTTTTAGGGTTCCCCTGGTGAGCGTGGTCCTGCTGGCCCAGCCGGACCCACCGGTCTCCCTGGACGACCAGGACCTCAGGGACCCCCTGGACCCGCTGGAGAGAAGGGTGGACCGGTAAGACCTAGTTCAGTTCAGCCTGGTTCTGTCCATGCTACTAGTTTCAACATAAACCCTGTTGTTAGAAAACAAACACATTTCTCTCAGCCACTGTATATCTCAGCCTCCTCGTTTGAATCGACTTATTGTACAGTAGTGTTCGGGTCAATTCTATTCTAATTCAGTCAATTCAGGAAGTAAATGGTTTACATCCTGAATTGACTGAATCAAAATGGAATTGATTTCAACCCTGCAGTTTAGTAAGTCTGCAGATGAGAGTTGTCTGGTAAATGAGTTAAATGAAATGTACTGTAATGTAATGTGCTATAGGGTGAAAAAGGACCCCAAGGCCCCGCCGGTAGAGATGGTGTCCAGGGACCTGTTGGTCTGCCTGGCCCAGCTGGACCTCTCGGACCCCCAGGAGAGGATGGAGACAAGGTGGGTTGGCCCACTGAGTGGAGAGTAGTATGCGTTTGTGTGTGTGTGTGTGTGTGTGTGTGTGTGTGTGTTTCCGTGCGTGTGAATTTATATAAAAGTGAACACTTAGCAGCTTAGATAAAAACAAAATGTCTATCACTCTCTGACTCGAACACACAAACATACTCAACATGATGATTTATATCAAAGGCAGGGCGTGTTTGTCCTCTCTCATGACCCTCTCTTTCCTCAGGGGTGTTGACAGGCAGAGTTGGCTCTGACTGAGACGTCTTTAAGTCTTTCCAGCTGACAGATAGCTGAACCCGTTATGTCGATCA
The DNA here is from genome assembly GCF_045791955.1 of Oncorhynchus clarkii lewisi. Lineage (NCBI taxonomy): Eukaryota > Metazoa > Chordata > Actinopteri > Salmoniformes > Salmonidae > Oncorhynchus > Oncorhynchus clarkii. The sequence goes on along the minus strand of NC_092151.1, from coordinate 18,497,409 downwards.
TTTGTAGGTTTCAGATGGTAGAGAGAGGAGCTGCTATTAGTATGCAAACACACAGACAGGAGACACACAGAGACACACACACAAAGACACACACACAGAGACACACACACAGAGACAGAGAGACAGAGAGACATTTGTATGAAGATCAGCTGTAATTTAATATTTTATCCTTGGAGGAATGCTGCTTTAGTTGTTAACTGGCCTTAGTCTCTTTCTCCTGGTGTTGGGGGACACAGGGAATACTGAGGTATTTGACATTCAGAAAGAGAGCGAGAGACACACACAAAGAGGATCTCACTAACATTCACAGTCTCATTATAAGGCCTTTCACACTTGGAACAGGGAGGATAACTCCAAGGGCTTTATTAAGAGGAGTTAAGGAGAGTAGAATAATGTTGTTTCAGAAGCAATAAGCATCCTCTGGGCTGGCTTAGGAAAAGTCTGACTCAATGTTTTCCCACCATTTCAAACACCTAGAGACTGCAGACGCATTTGAGTATGCGTAACAGTGTGACGTTCTGGTGTTCTGATTTTACAGTGCAAATGCAGTGCAAACAAGTTGTGAATGGAATCCGTGACAGGCTGCTAGTTGTTTGCCACATATAGATGACAAACCCCTTCTGGGATGTGGTCCTTTGTAGATCAGTTGGTAGAGCATGGTGCTTGTACCACAAGGGTAGTGGGTTTGATTCCTGGGACCACTGAAATGTATGTACGCATGACTGTAAGTCGCTTTGGACAAAAGTGTCTGCTAAATGGCGTATATATATTATATAATTATTATATTACATATACAGGTAATTGACAAAATAATGGAAACACTTGAGTAAATGAGGGATATAAAGTATATTGAAAGCAGGTGCTTCCACACAGGTGTGGTTCCTGAGTTAATTAATCATTTAAAAAAATAAATATATATTTCACCTTTATTTAACCAGGTAGGCAAGTTGAGAACAAGTTTTCATTTACAATTGCGACCTGGCCAAGATAAAGCAGAGCAGTTCGACACATACAACGACTCAGAGTTACACATGGAGTAAAACAAACATACAGTCAATAATACAGTAGAAACAAGTCTATATACGATGTGAGCAAATGAGGTGAGATAAGGGAGGTGAAGGCAAAAAAAAGGCCAGTAGAAATAAAGATAATGGGGTGCAAAAGAGCAAAATAAATAAATAAAATAAAATAAATACAGTAGGGAAAGAGGTAGTTGTTTGGGCTAAATTATATATATATTTATAATTATATAAATTATTACTATTAATTAACATCCCATCATGCTTAGGGTAATGTATAAAAATGCTGGGCAGGCCATTATTTTGGCTACCATGGCTATGCCCCCATAGTATGACAATGCCCTCATCCACAGGGCACGAGTGGTCTCTGAATGGTTTGATGAGCATGAAAACGATGTAAGCCATATACCATGGCCGTCTCAGTCACCAGATCTCAACTCAATTGAACCGCCTGAGACAGCGTTTTATACCACCACCAACAAAAGACCAAATAATGACATTTCTGGTGGAAGAATGGTGTTGCATCGCTCCAATAGAGCTACAGACACTTGTAGAACCTATGCCAAGGTGCATTGAAGCTGTTCTGGCTCATATTGGTGTTTCCTTTATTTTGGCAGTTATCTGTACATTATATTTGTTTTTGTTTTGTGCTGCTACCATGTTGTGCTGCTGCCTTGTTGTGTTGCCACCATGTTGTTGTCATGTTGTGTTGCTACCATGCTGTGTTTTCTAGATATCGACCAATTATGATTTTTCAGGACCAAAAAAAGCCGATACCGATTAATCGTCCGGTTTTGTAAAAATATATTTGTAATAATGACAATTACAACAATACTGAATGAACACTTATTTTAACCTAATATAATACATCAATAAAATCAATTTAGCCTCAAATAAATAATGAAACATGTTCAATTTGGTTTAAATAATGCAAAAACAAAGTGTTGGAGATGTGCAATATGTGCCATGTAAGAAAGCTAACGTTTAAGTTCCTTGCTAAGAACATGAGAACATATGAAAGCTGTTGGTTCCTTTTAACATGAGTCTTCAATATTCCCAGGTAAGAAGTTTTAGTTGCAGTTATTATAGGAATTATAGGACTATTTCTCTCTATACTATTTGTATTTCATTAACCTTTGACTATTGGATGTTCTTATAGGCACTTTAGTATTGCCAGTGTAACAGTATAGCTTCCGTCCCTCTCCTCACTCCTCCCTGGGCTCGAACCAGGAACACAACGACAACAGCCACCCTCGAAGCAGCGTTACCAATGCAGAGCAAGGGGAACAACTACTCCAAGTCTCAGAGCGAGTGATGTTTGAAACGCTATTAGCGCGCACCCCACTAACCAGCTAGCCATTTCATATCGGTTACACGTGCCTAATCTCGGGAGTTGATGGCTTGAAGTCATAAACAGCGCAATTCTTCGAAGCACAACGAAGAGCTGCTGGCAAAACGCACGAAAGTGCTGTTTGACTGAATGCTTACGAGCCTGCTGCTGCCTACCACCGCTCAGTCAGACTGCTCTATCAAATCATAGACTTAGTTATAACATAATAACACACAGAAATACGAGCCTTAGGTCATTAATATGGTCGAATCCGGAAACTATCATCTCGAAAACAAGACGTTTTTTCTTTCCGTATTGGGGTGGCATCCATTAGTCTAAATATTCCTGTTACATTGCACAACCTTCTATGTTATGTCATAATTATGTAAAATTCTGGCAAATTAGGCGGCCTAAATATACACTGACTATGCGTGTAATGAACGCAAGAGAAGTGACACAATTTCACCTGGTTGCCTGCTAACCTGGATTTATTTTAGCTAAATATGCAGGTTTAAAAATATATACTTCTGTGTATTGATATTAAGAAAGGCATTGATGTTCATGGTTAGGTACACATTGGAGCAACGATACGCACCGCATCAATTATATGCAACGCAGGACACGCTAGATAAACTAGTAATATCATCAACCATGTGTAGTTAACTAGTGATTATGATTGATTGATTGATTGTTTTAAGTTTAATGCTAGCTAGCAACTTACCTTGGCTTACTGCATTCGCGTAACAGGCAGTCTCCTCGTGGAATGCAATGAGAGGCAGGTGGTTAGAGTGTTGGACTAGTTAACTCTAAGGTTGCAAGATTGAATCCCCCGAGCTGACAAGGTGAAAATCTGTCGTTCTACCCCTGAACGAGGCAGTTAACCCACCGTTCCTAGGCCGTCATTGAAAATAAGAATGTGTTCTTAACGGACTTGCCTAGTTAAATAAAGATTCAAAAATAATAATAATAAAAATAATAAAAAATTGGCCAAATCGGTGTCCAAAAATACAGATTTCCGATTGTTAAGAAAACTTGAAATCGGCCCCCAATAATCGGCCATTCCGATTAATCGGTCGACCTCTAGTGTTTTCATGTGTTGCTGCCATGCTAAGTTGTTGTCTTTATGTGGTGTTGTGTTGTCTCTCTTGTCGTGATGTGTGTTTTGTTCTGTTTTGTTCTATATTGTCACGCCCTGGCCATAGAGAGGCTTTTATTCTCTATTTTGGTTAGGCCAGGGTGAGACTAGGGTGGGCATTCTAGTTTCTTTATTTCTATGTTTTGGCCGGGTATGGTTCTCAATCAGGGACAGCTGTCTATCGTTGTCTCTGATTGGGAATCATACTTAGGCAGCCTTTTTCCCACCTGTGTTTTGTGGATAGTTGTTTTCTGTATAGTTTATGCACCTTACAGAACTGTTTCGGTTTTTCCTCTTGTTAATTTTGTTTGAGTGTTTTGTGATCGAATAAAATCATGAACCCTTACCACGCTGCACTTTGGTCCGATCCTCATTACGTCGAGGGCCGTGACATATATTTTTTATTTATTTTGACATTTTAATCCTTGCCCCCGTCCTCGGCATGAGACCTTTTACCTTTTGGTAGGCCGTCATTGTAAATAAGAATTTGTTCTTAACTGACTTGCCAAGTTAAATAAAGGTTAAATAAAATAAATAAATATATATATTATGTGACTCCTAGTTCTGACACTGTGTCACTGAATGATATTTGAAGGCAACATTGACATATACTCAACAAAAAGCCCTAAAACCTCTCTTATCTCCCTGCCAAGCATTTACTCACATACCAATCTTAGTTTAGCTGAACACTAGCTCAACAGGATTAAAGTGAGTTAACTCAACAGGATTCATTGAGTTGTGTTGACTGTTGTTGTGGTTGTCTTTGTTTCTATCACCAGGGAGAGATTGGAGAGCCAGGTCAGAAGGGAGGCAAAGGAGACAAAGGAGAGCATGGTCCACCTGGTCCTACTGGTCCCCAAGGCCCGGTTGGGGCGCCTGGTCCTGCTGTACGTATCCCACCAAACCATTTCACCCTCCAGTTCATTGGATATGATGTCACTCCCTGTCCCTGCCACAGTCTCTTGACCTGGTCTATGCCACAGTTCAAAATCAAATTCTTCTCTACTCCTTACTCTCTTACGTATGTACATTCTATCCCCTCCCTCTCTCTCTCTTTCTCCTTCTTCTCATCTCCCTTTCTCTTCTCCTCTCTCTCTCTCGGGTGTGTAGGGAGCTGATGGAGAGCCCGGTCCCAGAGGTCAGCAGGGTCTGTTTGGCCAGAAGGGAGATGAAGGATCCAGAGGATTCAATGGACCCCCTGGCCCAGTGGGACTTCAGGTCAGAACCATAATCAGAACCAGGGACAGTCTAAACATGTCCCAAATGGCACCCTTTTCCCTATGTAGTGGATTTATTTTTCCCAGGGCTCATTGGCTTCTGTTGTTGTCATTGTGACTGACGTCATTATCTTGTCTGACTGCAGGGATTACCAGGTCCGGCCGGCGAGAAAGGAGAAACCGGAGACGTTGGTCAGATGGTAAGAGTTCCTACTATTCTCTTATGCAATATTGCTATAGAATTTCATGAAATAGAGCAGAATTCTAATGTACCAGTATTGAGTGTATGTATAGGGATTGTATACAATTAATTTTGCACTGTCAGTTTCCTATATTTATATGATGATAGTTTATTCCTATTTCTATGTGATGACAGTAGACTCAACACTCTTTTTCTCCTTTCCTCCTAGGGTCCTCCCGGTCCTCCTGGCCCCAGAGGCCCCTCCGGACCCCCAGGAGCTGACGGCCCTCAGGGACCTCCTGGTGGTATTGGAAACCCTGGATCTGTTGGAGAGAAGGTAAGGTCCACCTGTTAATACCCTTCACCTCAATGTAGAACCCATAGAAATACCATCCAAAATTAATTATATTTCTATGTTATAACCTTTCCATAGTTTTCTGAAGATTCCTACACTTGACCTAGTCCTCTTGACCCCATTGGAAGCCATGACTCTCCTAGTCCACCATGACTCTCCTAGTCCACCATGACCCTCCTAGTCCACCATGGGTCTCCTAGTCCACCATGGGTCTCCTAGTCCACCATGGGTCTCCTAATCCACCATGGGTCTCCTAGTCCACCATGGGTCTCCTAGTCCACCATGGATCTCCTAGTCCACCATGGGTCTCCTAGTCCACCATGGGTCTCCTAGTTCACCATGGGTCTCCTAGTCCACCATGGGTCTCCTAGTTCACCATGGGTCTCCTAGTTCACCATGGGTCTCCTAGTTCACCATGGGTCTCCTAATCTACGATGGGTCTTCTAGTACTTAGAGATCTACATAGCAGAGGACTCAGACAGGATTGAGGTACATAGTCGTTATGCCATCTGTTCCTGCACATAAAATCCCCATAGTTCACAGCAGTCCAGAGTAGATGGCAACGTCTATTTACCCTGTTGCTGAGCTCAGAGGTAGAAGGTGTCTCATCTATCATTGTAACTGTGGTTTAAAGTAGCATCAAGAGACAGATATTCTTACTGTGCAAGAGGTCCAATTGTCAGTTTGAGTTTCAGTACAATTATTCAGATCACCACTCATCCTCTTTGCAAAGCTTTTGTCACCATCAATATTTGATGTGGCTATTCAATAGATCATGTTTGAAATTGGAAACGCTCATTTTCATTCTCAAGTGAGTGTGAGTGACACACAAACACACACACACACACACACACACACACACACACACACAGCTTAATGGTAGTGTTTTCAACCTCAACAGTATTGTCGCTGGAGAGAGTAGAAGTGTGAATTAATACTCAAAGTGACTGTGGAGACGCTGAATGCATTATTTAAAACAGCTCTTACAAAATAAGCCTTGTTGTTTTGCTCGCCGTCAGGGGCAGACGATCGGAGGTAGCTGTTTGATTGTGAAAGCTTTGTCTTGGCACCCGCCAGCCCCACTGTCCACCAAACGCTCTCAGCACTTTCTACTGCAATGATGGCTTGATTTGTTTTATCTGGCCCATCGATGGAATGACCTTCGCCCCCTGAGAGTCTTCCCCCTGGGAGCACACATCCATGCCGTCCTCAAACAAAAGCTTAGCTCACCACAATTACAATCCTGTCTCTGGCTAATCTGATCTGAGCTGATCTGGCTGCTTTTATAACAGTGGTTTAGTCTTCCTTTCTCGATGTCTCTCTCTCTCTCTTTCTCTTTCTCTCTCTCTTTTCTTTCACCCTTTCTCTCTCTCTCTCTCTCTCTCTTTCTCTATCTCTCTCTTTTTCTTTCACCATTTCTCTCTCTCTCTCTCTCTTTCTCTCTCTTTTTCTCTCTCTTTCTCTCTCTCTCTTTTTCTCTCTTTTTCTTTCTTACTCTCTTTCTTTTCTTTCTCTCTTTCTCTTGCAATCTCTCTCTCTCTCTCTTTCTCCCGCTATCTCTCTCTTTCTCTCCCTATAGGGAATAGGGTGCCATTTTGGTATGTAGCCCCTATGTGGAGTCAGGCTTCCCAGAGAGACACAAGACTGTATAAAAAGCTTAGTACAGGAGAGAGAATAACTCATGCTTTTAAACAGGCCTCTCTCTCTGCTCTGCTCTCTCTGCTCTGCTGCCTGGACTAGATATCCTGACAGAAACAAAAGTGCTTTGGGAAAGAGGCCAGATGCTCACTAAGGCTATGGATGGGTATGATAACCTAGAGCTAGGCCAGTGCGCACTGGGCCCAGTTTGGCTCAGCTCTGTACAGTTCAATTCAAATCCATCAGGCCAAGCAGTTTGCTGCCCTGTCCCTCCCATCACAGACCAGGGTTAGATAAACATTGTCTCTAGGAACATGTCCACCGTTTGTCCCAATGATTGATTGATTGATTGATTGTGAAGACGGGGCCTATGTGACAGTGAGTAACAACAGGGCCTGAAGCCTGAGCCCGCTACCCAATAAGACAGGCAGGGAAAGAGGGAGGGAGAGTGGAAGATGTATGGAGTAGACCAAGAAGGACCCAGAGGTCGCCTGCTCTCTGCCCGCTCCAGGCTCAGCTCTGACTGGCTGTGATGGATTGAAACCGCTGGAGTCATCTCTTTCATTCCCCAGGGGCTTCAGGACATTGGGTTTACTGTAAATATGATTTTTAGAGTTGTTTTGGTTCACTGCCGTTTCTGAATTGTTTTCTTTCTCGTGTTCTATCTCTCTCTCTCTCTTCCTTTCTCAGGGTGACTCAGGTGAAAACGGAGAGCCTGGTCTTCAGGGAGAACTTGGCGGACCTGTAAGTGAACCGACAGCATCTTCACATCATCATCTAACAGAACGACTGTTTCAACACAGCCCCACAACACCACACTACAATTCCCACTCACTGCCTCTCCGTTGGAGAGAAGGAATTATTCTGCTGCAAATGCAAAAACTTACCGATTCATATATTTATTATAACAAAACAGTAGAATGAGGCTATTCCACTTCACCATTACTGTAACAATAACTGAATCAATTCAACAAGGTTGTAATTAAAACCATTATAGAAGAAAGCCCACCAACCACATGGAGTGTGTTAAGCACAGTTCTACTGGGCATAGGCATGAACACATTGTTTACACACTAACACACTGTTGACACACTAAAACACTGCCCCACTGTCACAGGGCCCAAGAGGAGAGCGAGGAGAGAAGGGAGAGTCCGGTCCTGCAGGTTCTGCTGGACCCCCTGGCCCTAAAGGTCCCCCTGGAGATGACGGTCCTAAAGGAAGTCCTGTAAGTCCTGGTTACACTTCTCTGTAGAATCACATATCACAGTTCATTGATTGATTGATTGATTGCAGTTGAGTCCCGTTACTGCCATGTGAATGTATTCCAATGGATGTTATGGATTTGTAATTAATTGTCAGTGGAAGGCAAAGTAAGATGTAGTCTCTAGGGTTATTAAGTTGTCTCTAGAGTCACTCTAGATGCTGAGCATTTTGTTGGATTTCATTTCCAGGGTCCAAGTGGTTTCCCTGGTGATCCTGGTCCCCCTGGCGAGATCGGACAGGCTGTAAGTCACTGAAATGTTACAATGACATTGTTTTGGCATCCAGTTTCTGTAATGCTTTGGCACCTATTGAAATGTAAAAAATCCCACACTGTGCCCTATCCATTCAGTGTCATTTCACCATGTCTCTCTTTCTCCTCCTGCCAGGGTTTAGACGGTCCTCCTGGTGACAAGGGAGACGACGGAGAGGCTGGTCAACCTGTGAGTCTCACCTAACGTATTATTACATCTGTCTAACGACCAACAAGCACTAACAAACTGAGAATTTCTCATATCTGAAGGTAACTACAGTAAACATAGAAGTACTGTACAAGAGCTTTTAGCACTTTGATCATGTACTTTATCCTTTCTCATCTCTTAGGGTTCTCCTGGACCCACCGGAGAGTCAGGTCCTTCTGGCCCACCAGGAAAGAGAGGCCCCCATGGTACAACTGGACCCGAGGGCAGGCAAGGAGAGAAGGGAGCCAAGGGAGAGTCTGGTCTGGAGGGCCCACAGGGAAAGACAGGCCCCGTTGGTCCGCAGGGAGCACCTGGCAAGCAAGGTTCTGAAGGTCTCAGAGGTATCCCCGGCCCAGTTGTAAGTACAGCATTGTTTAATATTTTCATTTATTTGTGTCATAGCTATTACAGTAACTAGGGACAGTAACTATGAGTTTACTACAACACTCATAGATGAGTATAGTGACTGATCTTACAAAAGCTATTTCTCATTCACACAATATAAGCATAAGGGAATAATACCAATATTGTAATAATAATTAGGTGGGTGCTTACATTTGTCCTATTTCATACGTGTACAATTGTATATTGGAAATGTGTATTTCCTTATCCCCCTGAGTGTGGTTACAGCCACGGTCTGTCATTATCAGCGGTGACTCTGGAGCAATTAGCGTTAAGTGCCTTGCTCAATGGCACACAGATTTTTCACCTTGTCGGCGGTGGATTAGAACCAGCGACCTTTCAGTTTCTGGCCCAATGCTCTAACAGCTAGGCTACCTGCCACCCTTATATTGTATGTAAAGATCAGTGGCTTAAAGCATTGATTCGTATCATGTTTCTATGCAGGGGGAACAAGGTCTTCCAGGTTCCTCAGGCCCCGACGGACCCCCTGGACCCATGGTGAGACAACTGACCTCTAACCCCTAAATCCGGGTCATTAGATGTCACAGGATTCACAGTAGCTTGTCTTATTGGGTCAGACATGTAATGTTATATGTCCTCACTCTCTTTTACTCTACCTCCCTCTCTACTTCTCTACCCCCTTCCTTCCATCCCTCTCCACTACAACTCTCCCATATTATGTCCATCTCTCTCTCTCTTTCTCTCTCTCTTGCTCTCTCTCTCCTCTCTCCCTCCTCTCTCCCTCACAGGGTCCTCCAGGATTACCAGGTTTGAAGGGAGACTCTGGCATTAAGGGAGAAAAGGTAAAACCCACCCCCCTGTTTCAGTAGGTTATTGACAACAAGTACCTGGACCCACCGGAGAGTCAACTATTACAGTCAAATATTAACATACCTGTTGCATGCATGGCTAAAAGTCACATACTGTATTGATCTTCTTCCATTGCTAATGATGTTGATGTCTAAAATTCTATAGGGATACACTTGAAATCTGTCGATGGAGATACTGTATATTCCATACTATACACATTCAAGTGAATGATAACTGACGGCTCGGTGTTCAAACCTATTGATTATGTATCTGGTATTAGCCCCAGGGCAGTGAGTCATCACACTAATGATATATGAAGAGAGATTGATTGACAGGCAGATTGATGTGAGTAATTAATTGATGATTGATGCCTGTTTTGATCTGTGTTTCTCCTCTCCTCAGGGCCACCCTGGTCTGATCGGTCTGATCGGGCCCCCAGGAGAGCAGGGAGAGAAGGGTGACAGAGGTCTGCCAGGCCCCCAGGGGACATCAGGACCCAAAGGAGACAATGTTAGTAGACCTACAACTGTTGTTAACATGATTATTGAGCGATGTTTACCTAATAATAAGTGACATGTTGTGGTTTGGTCTGATAATACAGTTAATCATATCAAGTCAACACAGTCAAGTGTGGTTTGATCAGCCTCTCTTCTCTCCTTCCTGTCTTTATTCTCTCCTTCTCTCCCTCCCAGGGTATTGCTGGCCCCTCAGGTCCTCTTGGTCCCCTGGGACCTCCAGGATTACCAGGTCCTCCTGGTCCTAAAGGAGCTAAGGGGTCATCGGTAAGCGTCCCCACAATCCACCATGTCCCATGTCGTACTGTCCCCTTGAAATCATGTCCCACTGTCCATATAAGTTGTGTATATGGGCTTCTAAAGTCTAAACCATGTCCTACTGTCCATAGAGGCTGTGTGTATGATGCTGTGTTCTTTCCTGTCTTCCTCAGGGTCAAACTGGTCCCAAGGGAGAGACTGGTGTTCCTGGACAACCTGGGCCTCCTGTAAGTTATCTTCATGATTGTGTGATGTCATTACATGTTGTTGTTTTGTGGTTTTGTAGTTTTACCCTGACTGAAACATCTCTCTCCCATTTCTCTCCCTCTTTCCCTCTTTCCCTCTTACCCTCTTTTTCTCCCTCTCTCCTCCTCCCCCTCTTCTTTCCTCATCTCTGCCCCCTCTCCTTTCCCTGTCTCCTCCTCTCCCCCTCTCCTTTCCCCGTCTCCTCACCTCTTCCTCTCTTCCTCACCTTCTCCCCCTCTCCCCCCTCTTCTTTCCTCATCTTCGCCCCCTCCCTTTCCCTGTCTCCTCCTCTCCCCCTCTCCTTTCCCCGTCTCCTCACCTCTTCCTCTCTTCCTCACCTCCTCCCCCTCTCCCCCCTCTTCTTTACTCATCTCCGCCCCCTCCCTTTCCCTGTCTCTTCCTCTCCCCCTCTCCTTTCCCTGTCTCCTCACCTCTTCCTCTCTTCCTCACCTCCTCCCCCTCTCCGCCCACTTCTTTCCTCATCTCCGCCCCCCTCTTCTTTCCCTGTCTCCTCCTCTCCCCCTCTCTCTCCTTCTCCACCCCGATAGGGTCCTCCTGGGGATGTCATCCACCCGCTGCCCATGCAGTCGAGCCCCAAGCGGAGCCGCAGGAACATTGATGCCAGCCAGATGATGGACGATGCCAATGCAGATGCCAACTACAAGGACTACGACGATGGAATGGAGGAGATCTTCGGATCCCTCAACTCCCTCAAGCTAGAGATTGAGCAGATGAAGCACCCACTGGGAACACAGGGCAACCCCGCCCGCACCTGCAAGGACCTGCAGCTCTGCCACCCTGACTTCCCCGACGGTGGGCATCGATTTGAGATCTGAAATACTAAATCTGAAGTCTTACTAAGTTCGGTGCTGAAGCCCAGGAATAATCTTGTTTGAAACTTGTTTGGAAAAGGTGGCTGGTGCTAGCCATCTTTTTCATAGAGGTGGGGCTATTTTATATAGGTCAAGGACCAAGTGTCACTACTATAATGGATTTAAATGTGATAGAGAAATAGGATTATAAATATGATTGGTATTTGATGATATGGGGTATAGAATAGTCTCTCCTTGGAATGCTAAATCATGCTAATTTAAACATTGAATGATCTCTGATGAAAAGGTTTCTAATTGTTAAGGTTCCCTACTTCCCTCTCTCCTCCCCTCTTTCTTTTCCCTCTTCCCCATGTTCTCCCTCCCTCCATTTCTTGTCGTTTTCAGGTGAATACTGGATCGACCCCAACCAGGGTTGCTCGAGGGACTCTTTCAAGGTCCACTGCAACTTCACAGCAGGAGGAGAGAGCTGTATCTACCCTGATAAGAAGTCTGAAGGGGTAAGTCATGGTGCTTTTACACTCACCACTGGTAAAAGTCACATTTTGAGAGCCAGTGATAGAAATGCATCTTAAAAACCGGAACCATACACATTTTATAGGTTTTGGTGTATATAATGAGGGAAATACAAATTATTAAAATGCATCATGCCTGCGTGGCACAGTGATATTTCTGGTTGATTGAAAAAGTGTGTATAAAAAAATCTTTATACATTGTTCTGTCAAGTGTCAACTATTCCCCATTTGATTGACAGGTTAAATAACTCTGACTGTATGATGCAGATAAGTTAATATTTATTTATTCTTCCCTGGCCCCAGGCAAACTACTACACATATAAATCATATATACCTCTCTCCTGATACTACTGCATAATCACATAACACTCATATATGTAACATTCATGCATCACTATTACTTTACTGCTATGAGTGTAATACACATGGTCCTCCAAGCCCCTAGGGGCAGCAGCTCCATGTATGGCCCTTGGTGTTACACACTACTGACATGTCATGATGACAAAGAATATATTTGGGGCAGTCCCTCACTGTCAACAGAGAGTCAAAGACTCCCTTCCACACACATGTCCACACACACAAACACACACGCGCGCACACACACACACAGTTCTGCCGTACTATCCTCCAGGTAAGTGTCAGTGGCCTAGTGTCGTCCCTGGCCCAGTCACCTGAAATAGGTTATGGCAGGTGACAGGCACCCAGAGAGGAATTTGCTGCTGGTTGGTTATGCATGGTGTAGAGGAGAGGGGGACAGGAGAGGACAGGAAAGGAGAGGAGAGGTAAAACACAGGAAACTGTGTCTGCGGCAGGCCAGGGGAGATCTGTAAGGGCTCTAAGCTACAGGACATTTTAACGATCCGCTGGCACATTGAGACACAGAGGAGCAGGAGTTTGCTTAAACTCAGATTAATGAACTTCACTTTTTATAGCCTGGGCAGATTAATGGGCCAGTGGGATGGCCTCGTTAGTGTGAAGGAGTGGAGAGATGGCACATGGTCAGAGACCCTGACATTGCCATGCATTGACATGCACATGAGAAGGTGTGCGCACACACATACACACACACACACACACACACACACACACACACACAAACACTATCTCTCCCTCCCTGCTAGCCTGGAACACTGTATCCCTAGTCTACCCATCATGAGTTATGCAGAGGAGAGGATAGAGGAGAGGAGGTACAGTAGATAGATAAAGGACAGGAGAGAAAAAGAAGAGTTAGAAGTAGAGCGAATCAGTTCTAGGGTATCAGTGGTCTCCTCCAGTAGAGGGGATCAGTTCTAGGGTATCAGTGGTTTCCTCCAGTAGAGGGATCAGTTCTAGGGTATCAGTGGTCTCCTTCGGTAGAGGGATCAGATCTAGGGTATCGGTGGTCTCCTCCAGTAGAGGGGATCAGTTCTAGGGTATCAGTGGTCTCCTCCAGTAGAGGGGATCAGTTTTAGGGTATCAGTGGCCTCCTCCAGTAGAGGGGATCAGTTCTAGGGTATCAGTTGTCTTCTCCAGTAGAGGGGATCAGTTCTAGGGTATCAGTAGTCTCCTCCAGTAGAGGGGATCAGTTATAGGGTATCAGTGGTCTCCTCCAGTAGAGGGGATCAGTTCTAGGGTATCAGTGGTCTCCTCCAGTAGAGGGGATCAGTTCTAGGGTATCAGTGGTCTCCTCCAGTAGAGGGGATCAGTTCTAGGGTATCAGTGGTCTCCTCCAGTAGAGGGGATCAGTTCTAGGGTATCAGTTGTCTCCTCCAGTGGGGTCCCCTGCTGCTCGCTCTACTCATGTTAGGAGAGCTGGAAGTGCCTTTCAAGACAGCAGGGTGTGTTAAATGTATGCTGTCTCCCAGCGCTAATTGATCTCCAGCTGAACATTAATTTACACATTAAGGCATTGATGACAAGCCCTGTATAAACCTTGTATCAGACTGATCTAGCTCATTCCTGGGGTATAATAATATTCAGAATATCACACTGGAGTATCACTGGCCATGTATCTGATACTTATTGGTAGTTATAATGCAGGTGAATCGAATTTAAATGAAGAAAACAAAACAAAATCGTATCTAGTTTTAAATGAAAACCACAAAACAAAGCCACTTGTCCTTACCGACAGTATACAGCAGAAGCTTAAATAAACACCATAAAAAGCATAGTCACTTCTATTTTGGTATAGAGCAGAACACTTAGCTGAAGGGAAAGGGGGCATTTTTAAGCTGGTCCTTTGGCGGCTAACAGATGCATCCTAAATGGCACCCTATTCCTTTTATAGTGCACTCCTTTTGACTGGGGCCCATTTAGGATGCATACAACATCTCTTAATGAATCACTGTGTACTCATGAATATTTGATCAGTAATTAGCTGCCAGCCAGTGTTTACACAAAATGCGATAATGGCTTGCTAAGGTATTTTACACTCTCCCGGGCTGTTCAGTGTCACACAATACTACTGCAGGTCTCTCAGACACCACAGATGGACCAAGGAAGGGAGGGTTTAGAAAAACGAGGGATAACGTTGTTATTTCTTTCAGGAGGCTGTTCTTACTGTTTTTCTTTCTTTAACCATTTTTTGTCCTCCTCCTCTTCCCCCGTTTTGCTCCATCCATACCCAGACTAGGCTCACCTCCTGGGTAAAGGAGATCCCTGGCTCCTGGTTCAGTGAATTCAAACGTGGTAAACTGGTAAGCCCCCCTAACGCCCCCCTTCCCCCCGTCCCCTTCCCTTTTTCCTGAACAGCTCATCTCATATTTTACAGAGCAAAATGGCAAAATGGCCCAAAGACTCCCCAGGCTCTTGGTATAGTCGCTACAAGCGAGGTTCCCTGGTAAGTGGCACACCCGCAGGTCTCTGGAGGCCCAGCTAGGGTGACTCCTGGCTGGGTCTCTGTGGGCCTGAGGGCCCTGCATGGTTCTAGGTTCTGGTTCTGGTTCGGGTCAGTACTGGTTCTGCATGGTTCCTGTACTGGTTGGCACTGGTCTTTGACTGGCACTCTGGCTTGTGTTTGTGGCGACACTGCTCTGCATGGTTCAGCACGATCAAGGTCAGCTCAGCACAACTCCAGTAAGACATACTGCAGTAGGTGAGTCTCTTCCTTCCAGAATAGAGGGAGACTTCGTTGGTGGAACAGACAGACTGACAGACATACTTTACCATGGCAACTAGTAGTTGAAGAAGTTAAAGACAATTTTCCATTGAAGAAAAACAATATAAATTCAATACAAAAAGGTAAGTGTAGTACAAAAAGTCATAGAATTGAGTAAATCAGTGTGTTGGTACTGAATGTTGCCATGGGAAAGCATGAGTGTAAATGCATCCACTCAACCTGCCTCTCTCTGAAGTTGGAGAGCATCACCTAGAAGTGACTGAGTGCCTTCATGGTTAGACACACATTTCTATTTATAACAACTACTCCTATTGCCCTCAGCATTTCCAGTTGACTCATAGATACTCATACTGTATAGATACCTATTCATAAATCATGTGAAGCTAGTCACAGGAGAGTGATTAGGCACCATTTTGTTCCTACTAAACTCATTCCACACATTCACCTACCCATTCAATCACAAGAGGATTACAACACTGATTCAATGTGAACAGTCAAAAGTCAGGCACTCAGTCACATTCCCAGGGGCTTCTGGGTACACCCACTTTTGACTTGCGGCTGCGATGAAGAGGTAATGTTTCCATGGCGATGTAGGGCTGTTTCTACACACTGGTTCTGCAGGGCAGAGCGGGGAGGAGGGATGAGGGAGGGGGAGGAACAGACAGGAGCAGGGGAGGACCTACCTAGCCTTTCTGAGTACCTGGACACTCAGAGGGGTGAGGGATACTACTCCCTTTAAGAGCCACTGATTCACAGACAGACACTGTTACTTGGACACAATGGATATAGTTATCATCCTCTATGAGCCCAAATTCCTATCTGATGATGGTGTGGCCACCTTGTGGGTTCCTGAAAATACAGCACAACAGATTTGATTGACTTCCCTGTAATAGTAATCTGTGATGTCCATTATTGTCCAGGTTGAGTCATACGTGTGTGTGTGTGTGTGTGTGTCTGTGTGTTTGTCTGTGTGTACATGAGAGAGAGAGAATGTATCTATACACACACATTAGTGGCTCTCTGCTGTGACTGCATGGCATGGGCGTTGCATGCGCTTTGCTCTTGGTCTCAGTCAGTCCTGTTTGTCTGAAAGAAGAAGAGAACCCTGTGGAACGGATGGTGGAACGCTGTTGGTTGGTATGGAAACGGATCTCCAGCATAAAATAGCATCACACCAAAGACTGATGTTCCCAAATGGACGGGTCATCCGGAATGATTTGTAATCATTAGATCCAAGATACATTAGTATAATAGAACACATGTTGGTTTAGAATTCCACTTAAACATGGCGAATTAGGCTAATTCTAAATTGCGGAAACCGATTAAACCAACCTATTATTATTTTTCATTTATACAATTACGTTTTACATTTACTAATGAGCTCCTTTCAAAACAATACATTTCCATAATTTTCTTAATTAAAGCTTAAGTGTTCAATTACGATTAGCTCCTCGATTGAGAGTATTCATCTCTTGTTCATTGCTAGTAGACTGCTATTCCTACAGAACCATTGAAGTCTTTCAGCAGAGAATAAGCCAGTCAGTATCTAAGGCCCCAGAGCCTGTAGATTAGAGCTCCTGTAGTAACTCCTGTATGCCTTACTGTTTCTCAGACACAAGCTTACTCATAGAGCCCCAGACAGACAGACCCCATAATACAGCAAGCCTCTCCATCTTTCCCAAAGCTGGTTGATGACAGCCTAGATATTTCACTCTAAAGGACCTAGCCGGGAACACCTCTGGTATATCCCCCCTCCTGATTTGTCGTCTGAGGAATCGGAATTCTATCCTACTCACGTAGCGCCGCCATGAATTATGGGTAATGAAGCTTAGCATACCCTCTGGAGCATACCCTCGGCCGCCGTTGATCTCCTTACCCACAACCCCCCTCTCTCCCTGGTGCTGCAGTGACTGATGGGACAAACCCTTGTCGCGGCGCACTGCGTGCACCGATTGACATTCTATAATTCTGTCAAAGCAGCCGCAGCGCCGGAAAGAGAGGTGAGGAATGCTGACATGTTTGAGTGACGGTGTGTCATTGCTCTGAGTCCGCCATGCTGCTGCATACACCTACAGTCTGTTGTCTGCGAAACACTCCATCTAAAGTCATATGAGATCATATCCCCACAACGACACTACTCGGTGTCAGAATTAGAATTCACAGATAAAAGCGAGAAACCCTCCCAAGACACCTCACAGTACACGAGAATGGTGTGATGTGTAGATTTGAGTGTTCTTGGTAGAGAACAAACAATGAAACAATGTTGTGTCTGAAATGGCACCCTGTACTACTTTTCGCAAGAGCGCTGCTCAAAAGTAGTACACTATTTAGGGAATAGGGTGCCATTTCAGATGTACCCAAATATGTATAGTATGTATGTATAGTGTCTGTATTAGTCCACAGTGTCTGTTCCTGCCTAGACCCTATATCTCCTTTCCTCCCTGTCTAGCTCTCGTACGTGGACGCTGAGGGCAACCCCATTGGTGTGGTCCAGATGACCTTCCTGCGTCTGCTGAGCGCGGCTGCCCGCCAAAACCTCACCTACAACTGCTACCAGTCAGTGGCCTGGCACAACCAGGATGGGGACTCATACGACAAGGCCATCCGCTTCTTGGGCTCCAACGACGAGGAGATGTCCTACGATAACAACCCCTACATCAGAGCCGTGGTGGACGGCTGTGCGGTGAGTGGATGGAAAAGTTGGGAAGTGTGTGTGTGTGTGTGTGTGTGTGTGTGTGTGTGTGTGTGTGTGTGTGTGTGTGTGTGTGTGTGTGTGTGTGTGTGTGTGTGTGTGTGTGTGTGTGTGTGTGTGTGTAAGGGCATAGGTGTGAGCAAGGGGATTTGACGGTCATGTGTATAACAGCATTTGTATGTGGTGTGGGGTGTGAATTGTGTGTCTGTCTGGGGTGGGGGGAGTGAATTGTATGTCTGTCTGGGGTGGGGGGAGTGAGTTGTGTGTATGTGTGGAGTGGGGGGAGTGAGTTGTGTGTCTGTGTGGGGTGGGGGGAGTGAGTTGTGTGTATGTGTGGAGTGAGTTGTGTGTTTGTGTGGGGTGGGGGAGTGAATTGTGTGTCTTTGTTTTGGTATTTGGTATTTTATTAGGATCCCCATTAGCTGTTGCAAAAGCAGCAGCTACTCTTCCTGGGGTCCACATGAAACATGAAACATGACATAATACAGAACATTAATAGACAACAGCTCAAGGGCAGAACTACATTAAAAACAAACCAAAAATGACTGAAAGCGCATGTAGCCTACATATCAATACAGACACACAAACTATCTAGGTCAAATGGGGGAGAAGCATTGTGCCGTGAGGTGTTGCTTTATCTGTTTTATTTGGAACCAGGTTTGCTGTTTATTTGAGCAATATGAGATTCCATGCAATAATGGCTATATATCAAACTGTACACTTTCTTGAATTTGTCCTGGATTGTGAAAAGACCCCTGGCGGAATGTCTGGTGGGGTAAGTGTGTGTCAGAGCTGTGTGTAGGTTGACTATGCAAACCATTTGGGATTTTAAACACATTAATGTTTCTTATAAAAATAAGTGATGTAGTCAATCTCTCCTCACCTCTTATCCAAGAGACACTGGCATGCATACAGTAGTATTTATATCATCCCTCTGATTACAATGAAGAGCAAGACTTGCCACTGTTCTGGGCCAGCTGCAGATTAACTAGGTCTTTCCTTGCAGCACTCAACCACACGACAGGACAGTAGTCAAGATAAGACTAAACTAGAGCCTGCAGAACTTACTTTTTGGAGTGTGGTGTCAAAAAAGCAGAGCATTTCTTTATTACGGACAGACCTCCCCCCATCTTTACAACCATTGAATCTATAGGTTTTGACCATGACAGTTTACAATCTAAGGTAACGCCAAGTAATTTAGTCTCCTCAACTTGTTCATTACAAGATTCAGCTGAGGAATAGAACTTAGGGAATGATTTGTACCAAATACAATGCTTTTAGTTTTAGAGATGTTCAGGACCAGTTTATTACTAGCTACCCATTTCAAAACAAACAGCAACACTTTGTTAAGGGTCTCAGTGATTTCATTAGCTGTAGTTGCTGATGCGTATATGGTTGAATCATCAGCATACATGGACACACATGCTTTGTTTAATGCCAGTGACAGGTCATTGTTAAAAATAGAAAAGAGTAGAGGGCCTAGAGAGCTGCCCTGCGGTACACCACACTTTCCATGTTTGACATTAGAGAAGCTTCCATTAAATAAAACCCTTTGAGTTCTATTAGATATCTCTGAATCCATAATATGGGAGACATTGATAAGCCATAACACATATGTTTTTTCAAGAACAGGTTTGTAAAATAAGAATTTGTTCTTGACTGACTTGCCTAGTTAAATAAAGGTTACATAAAAAATACAAAATAAAATGGTGAATTATCAAAGGCTGCACTAAAATTTAACAGTACAGCTCCCACAACCTTCTTATTATCAATTTCTTTCAACCAATCATCAGTCATTTGTGTCAGTGCAGTACATGTTGAGTGCGATTTTCTATAAGCATGCTGAAAGGCTGTTGTTAGTTTGTTTACAGAGAAATAGCATTGTATTTGGTCAAACACAATTTTTTCAACTGTTTGCTAAGAGCTGGCAGCAAGCTTATAGGTCTGCTGTTAGAACCAGTAATGGCCGCTTTACCACTCTTGGGTAGTGGAATTACTTTGGCTTCCCTCCAGGCCTGAGGACAAAGACTTTCCTCTAGGCTAAGATGAAAGATATGACAGATAGGAGGGGCTATAGAGTCAGCTACCATCCTCAGTAGCTTTCCATCTAAATTGTCAATGCCAGGTTTGTCATTATTGATTGATAACAATAATTTTTCCACCTCTCCCACACTTTATTTTCAAAATTCAAAATTCATTATTTGTTTTTTATGCATGAATACGATGACTCACTGTACATTGTTGACTTTTCCTGCCGAAGTTTTCCCACTTTGCCAGTAATCATTTAATATTTGGCAACATCAAATGGTTTTGTGATGAATAAGCCATCTGATTTGATGAAAGATGGAGTTTCTGCCCATAATTTCATTTAAAGTATTCCCCCAAAAATGTTACATTGTGCTTTATATCATTGATATTGGCTTCATAATACAGTTTATTTTTATTTTTACACCTGGCTATCAGTGAAGCCTTGTCCGGCAGCGAAACAGTTAATTCATCCTAATTTACTGCCTCTAAAAAAACATAGCTGATATGGCTGATTACTTAAACAAATGTGGTTTCTACAGATAATTAAGATGTACAACGTATGGCATAAGAGGACAACAAGCAGATAAGAGGCAATCCGTAATTTCAATAAAGACATTAATGAGTGAGCTAGGACAGACATAGTCAATATAAATATTTGTTCAGCACTTTTGAAATGTTCAGAACATGGGCCGTTCTTACAGTGTTTTCCCTGTACACCAACTCAGAACCTGTAGGATTTTTTATTTTTTTATTTCACCTTTATTTAACCAGGTAGGCTAGTTAAGAACAAGTTCTAATTTACAACTGTGAGCTGACCAAGATTAAGCAAAACAGTTTGACACATACAACAACACAGAGTTACAGATGCAATAAACAAACATACAGTCAATAATACAGTAGACAAAGTATATATACAGTGTGTGCAAATGAGGGAAGATAAGGGAGGTAAAGGCAATAAATAGGCCATGGTGGCGAAGTAATTACAATATACCAATTAAACACTGGAGTGATAGATGTGCAGAAGATGAATGTGCAAGTAGAGATACTGGGGTGCAAAGGAGCAAGATAAATAAATAAATACAGTATGGGGATGAGGTAGTTGGATGGGCTAAATGGATGAATAAAAGGAGCATGAATAAAGGGATGAATAAATGGGGCATATAAGCAGACAATGAATGCTCTTGGAATATTCAATGATTACATTTCTCATATAACAGGTTATAGGCTACATGTGCTCCACCAGGTAAGATCAGTAGGCGAAATAAAGATGGGAAAATATACCAAATTATTAGGGTGAGGCAAATGAGCTACTAACAGCTTGATACACAACACATTCACTTATTATTACTTTCTTAGCTACAGTGTACATATCTCCCTGGCATATTACATCATTTATGCAGCAGCATACAAGACATTTTTAGACTCACCTTGTTGTGCTGTGCTCACTTGAACAGGAAGGTGCACGGTGGTCCTTCGTGGGCAAATTTTGTCATCAAACTTTGTTATCAAAGTTTGGAATTCTCTGGATTTATGGTTCTTTCAAGATAACTGGGAACTCGGAAAACAACAAGGTAGATCATGATGACGTCAGTGATCTTCTGGTTGTAGCTCTAGAAAGAGGCCCAAGTTCCGGATTTAGAATTCCGAGTTGGATGACCATTCAACACATATTTTCCCAGTTCGAGCTTATTTTTCCAGAGTTCCTCATTGTCTTGAACTCACTGAAGTCAGATTTCGCTATTCCAAGTTAACAGTTGTTTTGAGCGTAGCACCAATCACGCTTCATTGACAGCATGGCCAATTTTTTATGTTTATCATTTTAAGCTTGGAAAAGAGATCCTTAATCCCAGACTTGGAACCACACATCCACTCCTCTGAATAGCAGACTAGTGATTGCTTTGCAATGTTTGCAGTTAGCTACTGATTCTTTCCCAACCACTCATTCTTGAATTTGTGATTTCAGACTTGTTGTGTAATGCTTATGGCCGATGAGCACCGATATGTTTTATCTATAATTTCTCTTCATTTTTTCTCTTCATATGACAAGGATTAAAAAGGACTTGATTCATGATGATGACTGCTAGCTTAGATTTTGAAAGTATGATGTTGACATGATCAGTCGAATCAAAGCTACTGTAGATAAAACGTGATTTGACATAATTTTATCTGTGGCCAATGACCTTGAGCCTTCTTGGATGGGCACTTCAAATGTCACTCTATGGCAGCACCCAAGGGGCTTGAATTTTCAAGCTCTACCCTTAGACTTGGCGGTAATGTAGTTTCCCCATGAGTGACAGAACACTGAGCCAATCATGGCGCAACTAGAGAACATGACCAACAACTACGCTCCGTATTTTCAGCTGGCTGTCCCACCACCACAGAAAGCACTGAGCTAGGCTGAAACACCTGCATTTTGGAGCTGCCTAAATAAAGCAAAAAATTGTTTGTATGTTTGTATGTGCCTTTATTAACGTAATGATATATACAGATATATATATATATATATATATACTGTATATATCATTACGTTAATAAAGGCACATACAAACAAAATATATATATATATATATATATATATATATATATATATATATACAGTGGGGCAAAAAAGTATTTAGTCAGCCACCAATTGTGCAAGTTCTCCCACTTAAAAAGATGAGAGAGGCCTGTAATTTTCATCATAGGTACACTTCAACTATGACAGACAAAATGAGGGAAAAAAATCCAGAAGATCACATTGTAGGATGTTTTATGATTTTATTTGCAGATTATGGTGGAAAATAAGTATTTGGTCAATAACAAAAGTTTATCTCAATACTTAGATACTGACTATTAGCACTTGGTAGCCTATAGCAACACCCCAAAAGAAAAGGCTTTAGATGTGCCAAGTGAACCTGCAACCACAACACTTCAACAACACTTGACATAAGATCTTCTCTAAGCATTACAGGGATATGGCTCTGAATATATACAGCAACACCTCCCCCATCAGCATTTCTGTCTCTTCTATAGATGTTATATCATTGTATTGCTACTGCTGTATCATCAACTGAATTGTCTAAGTGAGTCTCATAAATGGCTAATATATGAATGTTATCTGATGTTAGCAAGTTATTGATTTCATGAACCTTGTTTCTAAGGCTACATATATTAATTTGGGCTATTTTCAGCCCTTTCCTGGGTAGCTTATCAGAGATATACATAATATGGAAAAGAGCAAACAAATCCAAATAAAATACATACATTCAGCAGTCCATTAATCAATGTGTGTGTATGTGTGCTGCGGGGTTGAAGCTACGGACCCATAGGCTTGGCTCTCTTTTCCCTTCCAGGCTTCTGGGATGGAAAGGAGGAGGAGATTCATTTTAGGAGCAAGGAAATGATGTCATGTTATTGTATATAAACTGTTGCTCGTGGGAACGTGGCAGCGCGCTCCGAGAATAAATTCTGTTACCTATTATTGAAATGGCTGGTCTCCGTCTATTTTATGCAAACAAGAATCTTACAAATTCTCATAAAATAGATTAAGGGTTTTCAATTAATAAAAACACATTGGCATAATTAAATGACACTAACAGTTATGCTGTTACTCCTCGTAGTTTCAGACAGGGCAGGTCACAGGGAAGATTTAAAACAACAAATAGCAGGGATCTAGACAGCCACAAACCCGGGACAATCCGGAGTCCCAGCCACAATGGCTAACCGCATCACGGGCTGCATTCAAGCACTCAAGAAACCCTGCTAGTTTGATAGGCAGCTAGCTGGCAGCTAGGCAAGCTGCTACGCCAAGCAGGTCCTCAGAACTGGCCTTGGTCGGCAGGATCACTGGACAGTGCGTAACAGACCCAGAAACTGATGCCAACTGCGTTGTGGGATCCAACATAAAAAGTTAGCTAGCTACTAAGAAACTTTCCAACACACTTTTAAAACAACAAACTTCACAAAACAACGAACCCGAGCTCTCCCTCGTTCTGCGTTTAATAAATGAATTGTGTGTCTGTGTGGGGGGAGTGAATTGTATGTCTGTGTGGGGTGGGGGGAATGAATTTAAGATTTGATCCAAAAAATAAACCCTACTGTATACTGTATATAGAGGTCGAAGTACAGTAGCACCTACTCACTCTGTCTATCCCTCTCTGTTTTTCAGTTGAAAAAGGGCTATGAAAAGACAGTACTGGAGATCAACACACCAAAGGTGGAACAGGTGCCTTTTGTTGACATCATGTTCAATGATTTCGGCGGGGCTACGCAGAAGTTTGGATTCGAAGTGGGTCCTGTCTGTTTCATCGGCTAAGACTGTTTACTGAACAAAATGGAGAAAATAAAAAGCATATTTATTTTCTCAGAAACAAAACACATGAATAGGACAATTTGTATTTGTGTAAAACATTCTGTGTCCAAAAGCAACAAGTATGAATAAAATACACAAAAATCAAGATGAGAATACTACAATACATTTCTAGAGGATTCGATAATAATAATAAAAAAAGAGCAACCTTGTAACCTCAGTGTGCCTTCTCCATCACATGCAAGTTTTGAAACTGAATAAGTCAGATACTACCGACCCCTATCTTCACCCATGACCCCTATCACCGTTCCCAAACCTCCACCCACTCCCAGCGCACTTGATGTAAATCCAGTCTGGTTGTCGAACTCACCGGAGGCAAACTTTTTCCTGCTACTCCACTGGTTTCAGAAGGTTGCCATGGACTCCATCCCATGTGGCAGTTTTCTTCTTAGTTTTTTTATTGGTTTTTGTTGTTGTTTCTTTGTCTCCCTCTCAATTCCCACTTTGAATATTTTATTCATTCGTTCATTCGTTCATTCGTTTGCTCCTTCATTCATTTCGGAAGCTTTGTTTTGTGCATAATTGTCTCCCCATTCTTCTGAATGGAACTTATATATATATAAATATATATAAATATTTTTTGTATGTTTGTAAGTACTTTCTGTATATTTTTCCTGGTAATGTTTAATGTTTCTGGCTTCTAAACATGCATTTGACCTTTTATGACGTGAGGTAAAAGATGATGGTCATTGGAATACATCAAATTCGCAGATACTAAAGTAAGGAATTGGACATGTAAATTGGAGAATAGATGAGGAGTGCTTGTCTTGTTGCTGGGTGTGAAGAACACCTTATTGTAATTTAAGAACCGAATGAAAATAAAATATGGAAATATTACTCTGCGCTAGTCTGTGAGTTGATTAGCATAACAGAAAATGTACCAAGATAAAAATGACAAACATTCCTCCTCTTCTTGTGTCCTCTATTTTGGGTGCATTTTGAGATTTTACTAACTTAATAAACAACTTTGATATTTTTTTCCTTCAATACTTCCATATTTCTACTCTCAAACTATATATGCAGCAGGAGATGTCACTTTTCAATGAAACACAAGAAATCAATACTTAGGTGCTATTTTTTCTCCTGTGGTGCTATGATATTTTCAAGTTTGTTGTTATTTTGAAAGTACAGTAAGCTGATGGTGGTGATGTTAACTCGTCACCATGACTACCCTGTCTGTCTGTCCCTTACCCTGACCCTCTTAGCTATCACCTCTGACACAACATCTTCGCTACATTCTTATTTATGTCCAGGGGTGTTTTAATGCATGCCAGTTTGCTTCATATTCATTCATAGATCCATGCAGTATTTTATTTTATGTATTTCTCTGCTTCCAAGGCCCACTTAGTAAAGACTAACAGCATCTGATCATACTGCAACTTACTTGGAATGTGCTAATATAAATAAGATTGTACTCAGTTGCCGAATGTGGTGCTAATTTATCACATTTTCTTAGATGTCTTTAAAAAAGAAAGAAGATGGTAGAAGCGATGCTGCAATGCTTGCATATCATGGTTCCATGACATGGTGCATTTTGTGAATGGATCTCATGATTGGTGTTCTGTGCAATGGATAATCTTTTTCACTTCGTCAAGCTTTTTACTGCTTTTATTTTTCGGGGTTGGGGGTGAAGGTGACTGGTTTGGAATGGGTACGGAGTGTCTCCCCCTTTGAGTATTCCAAAGCACATGGCCAAGGAACAGTTTGGAGTTTTGGTACCTGAAACCATTAACTTTCTTACCAAAGGCTTTTTTTTTTAAATATAGCTTTAAGTTCCTAGAGGGCCAAGAATCCACTAAGTATTTTGAAATCCACTATTTGAAAATGTGGTAGAATTGTCTAATGATGATTAAAATCAGATGTGTCATGTACAAGTCAAAAATATATTTTCAAACATATATTTAAAAATAATAATTTTAAAAAATGAAAAATTTAGATTTTTTTTTAGTGAACGATATTTAATAGTCCATCAGATTAGCCCGCTTAAAGGTAGAAAAGCCAGATGCAAAGCTTGTTTTTGTATTGTTGTTTGGGGTCTTCTGATTTAACTGTTGTTTTACTTTCTTAAGCCCTAGTTATACCCTTGTACAAACTATGCACTCTGCCTGCTTTTAACCACTACAGCATCTGCCACAGAAAGTTTTACTGTCCTGCATAAGTAGCTTGTTTTTTATGTTTTTTGTTTTTACCTTCTAGATATGTGACTTGAACCATTTACGTTAAGATACACTTATTGATCATCCGTTTTTAATGTGCATTTCGATGAAGCACTCCAAATTTAACATGTTTGCTTTCAATAAAAGGACAAAACGTTTTTGTCAATTTTCAGAACCAGCAGTAATGCTGCCAATAACGTTTTTTGTTTTTTGAATTGTTTTACGTTTGTCTGTTCGTTAGTTTTTATGGTCTTGTCAAAAGAGAGTAAGAGAGGATAGAAGATATATTGTTTTTTATGTTTTATGTCAATAAATTTAAGTTTACTGTGGCCACCCACTCTTGTATGTCTTTTGAAGCATTAAAACCTATCTGTATGCATGAAATTGTAAAGTTTTTTTCTCTTGTTTTTATACTTTACAATGACATGATCTCCAACCCACTTTTTATTATTAAAATAGGTAGAATGCTAAATTTCATATGCTAAAATTGAAAACGGTCATGTCCATAATTGTGAAGTGGAGAGAGAATGGTGATGTTGTAACTCTCTACCCACAGCCAATGTTCATTTGTAGTATATTTATTGTATTATTTAAAAATAAATGTAAATTGACACCATAGTGTTACTGGAAGGCGCCCTCTTTATCTCAGAAACAGAGAATGAATTATCATGGAATGTTTTTTAGTCACAATTTGCAATTTTTTATGAATTAAATATTACTGCAACTCACCTAAACACTGATATTATGTTAGTCTACCTTGATCCAAAAATCTACCATCAGTGAGATGTGGACAAAAATATGTTTTATTCATTTTTCTCACTCTTTTACAGACTGTTGGAAGACTATCATCACCTCTCTACATACAAATAGTAAGTTAAATGTTTCATTTTTTTATTCATAGTTATAGAATCCACAGTTAGAATATGATCTTGTGAAGCAAAACATGTTTTTAGTAAGTGAAGTTACACCATTTCTAAAATCCTTATTCTGGCATTCTGATTACGACTGAAAATCATTGCTGTCTTAATGTGTTCCGCCACCTCCACCCCTCATTAGAATACATGTGCATGCAGTGCCTTCAGAAAGTATTCATACCCCTTGACTTAGTCCACATTTGGTTGTGTTACAGACTGAATTCAAAATGGATTAAATATATTTTTTCTCAACCATTTACACACAATACTCCATAAATACAAAGTTAATTGTATTTTTTTATTTTATTTGTGCACATTTATTGAAAATGAAATACAGCAATATCTCATTTACTCAAGTATTCACACCCCTCAGTCAATACATATTAGAATCACAGTCTTTCTAGGTAAATCTCTAAGAGCTTTGCACACCTGGATTGTACAATATTTGCACATTATTCTTAAAACAATTCTTCAAGCTCTGTCAAGTTGGTTGTTTATCATTTATTGTTTTATTATGCTAGACAGCCATTTTCAAGTCTTAGCATAGATTTTCACGCCCATTTAAGTCAAACTATAACTAGGCCACTCAGGAACATTCGATGTCGTCTTGGTAAGCAACGACAGTGTATATTTGGCCTTGTGTTTTAGGTTATTGCCCTTTTGAAAGTTGAATGTGTCTCCCAGTGTCTGTTGGAAAGCAGACTGAACCAGGTTTTCCTCTAGGACTTTGCCAGTGCTTAGCTCTTTTCCGTTTATTTTTATCTTAAAAAACACTCTAGTCCTTTCCGATGACAAGCATTCCCATAACATGATGCAACCACCACCATGCCTGAAAATATGATAAGTGGTACTCAGTGATGGGTTGCGTTGGATTTGCCCCAAATATAACCCTTTGTATTCAGGACATAAAGTTAATTTCTTTGCCACATTTTTTAAAGTTTTATTTTCATGCCTTAATGCAAACAGGATGCATGTTTAGGAATATTTATATTCTGTACAGGCTTCCTTCTTTTCAATCTGACATTTAGGTTAGTATTGTGGAGTAACTACAATGTTTTTGATCCATCCTCAGTTTTTCCATCACAGCCATTAAACTTTGTAACTGTTTTAAAGTAACCATTGGCCTCATGGTGAAATCCCTGAGAGGTTTCCTTCCTCTCTGGCAACTGAGTTAGGAAAGACGCCTGTAACTTTGTATTGACTGGGTGTATTGATACACCGTTCAAAGTGTAGTTAATAAATTCACCATGCTCAAAAGTGTTATTCAATGTCTGCTTTTTTTTTACACATCTACCAATAGGTGCCCTTCTTTGTGAGCCATTGGAAAACCTCGCTGTTGTGTGTGGTTAAATCTGTGTTTGAAATTCACTGCTCGACTGAGGGACTACTCCTGAACTTATTTAGGCTTAAAAACATAATTCCACTTTGAAATTATTGGGTATTGTGTGCAGGCCAGTGACACTACATCTCAATCTAATCCATTTTAAATTCAGGCTGTGACACAACAAAATGTGGAAAAAGTCAAGGGGTGTGAATACTTCCTGTATCTAGAGGATACAAATATTGATACTGGGTTAACAGAGTTTAAAACAGAACGACATGCAGAGTTACTTACACCCTCTCATCATCTCTTCGTAGGCCTGGTGCTCATCTTTGAATTAGCTTTGGTTTTCCATTTAGGTTGTTGTCTTTCAGCATTCTAACAGGATCTTTAAAAACGTTGTTATCCAAAACCCTGTATATTCCTTTAATGCAGTGGATTTCTAACAGTATTTCTGGGCATTCGTTGTCTAGGCTATCTATCTTTCTCATGCATTCTCTCTGGCATTGTTTATTCATAACAGTATTCCTGGGCATTCGTTGTCTACGCTATCTATCTTTCTCATGCATTCTCTCTGGCATTGTTTATTCATAACAGTATTCCTGGGCATTCGTTGTCTACGCTATCTATCTTTCTCATGCATTCTCTCTGGCATTGTTTATTCATAACAGTATTCCTGGGCATTCGTTGTCTACGCTATCTATCTTTCTCATGCATTCTCTCTGGCATTGTTTATTCATAACAGTATTCCTGGGCATTCGTTGTCTACGCTATCTATCTTTCTCATGCATTCTCTCTGGCATTGTTTATTCATAACAGTATTCCTGAGCATTCGTTGTCTACGCTATCTCTCTTTCTCATGCATTCTCTCTGGCATTGTTTATTCATAACAGTATTCCTGAGCATTCGTTGTCTACGCTATCTATCTTTCTCATGCATTCTCTCTGGCATTGTTTATTCATAACAGTATTCCTGGGCATTCGTTGTCTACGCTATCTATCTTTCTCATGCATTCTCTCTGGCATTGTTTATTCATAACAGTATTCCTGGGCATTCGTTTTCTACGCTATCTATCTTTCTCATGCATTCTCTCTGGCATTGTTTATTCATAACAGTATTCCTGGGCACAGACTCATTGTATACTCATTGCAATAAGGCCAGAGGGTTGTGGTATATGGCCAATATACCACGGCTAAGGGCTTTTCTTATGCACAACTCAACGCCGAGTGCCTGGACATAACCCTTAGCCATGGTATATTGGCCATATATCACAAACCCCAGAGGTACCTTATTGCTATTATAAATTGGTTACCAACGTAACTAAAGCAGTAAAAATAAAATTATTTGTCATATACATCTGATATATCACGGCTGTCAGCGAATCAGCATTCAGGGCTCGAACCACCCAGTTTATAAAGTACTGTACATTGTATGTTGTACACATAAAGATAGATATAGGACTTTTCATGAATATAACTAACTTCAGTGTTGACATTGCCATTGAGGGCTTCCACCATGCTTCCGGTATTTTAAAGTAGTCAAAGTAGTCAACTGAGTGGGGATTCCTATGGGTTGTAGCCTCAATGGCGATACTCATGCTGTCACAAACACTATAATGGCAATGATATAAAGATGAGTCCTCTATCTAGCTCTATGGTTGTACCTCTTATTAAGATGAGGATCCCCAGTGTCTGTTTGTCTTGTGTTCAGAGCAGTAGCATCTTCCAAACGGGAGGAGAGAAGAGGGGAGAGGAGGGAGGGAGAGAGAGGGGGAACGAGGTAAAGGAGTGTGTTTGATGTGTAAATATGCGGCACACAGTCGGCTTGTGTTGTTTTCTCCACAGAAATGCAGGTGAATTACACATTAGTTTGGGTCAAAATTAGAACATTATTCAAAAGGGGTATAGTAGGAGATTATCATTAGCATGCATAGAATTAATTAGCCTACTCTCTACCTCTATCTCTCCCTCTCTTTCCTCTCCTCCTTGTTTCTTATTGTCATGGGGAACACAACCGTCTTTGACATCTTTAAACTCAGTTCCTGTGAACTGGGCAGCAGCATATTCCCAACGGAAGACAAGAATGCTCAGAAGGTACTGGGGTTCTAGCTGTTGCGAGACATGGTAGCAGCAGATGGAGAATTCTATAATTACAGTATATTCAAGATCAAAGATTACTGTCATCATAGTGACGAAAACGGGGGGAAATGAGCTGATGCAAACAGACACAGACAGTGAGGTTGTTCTACAGCAGGTATTCCCAAACTGGGTACCCCCAGGGATACGCGCAACGCAGTCGGGTACGCCAAATAAAAATGTGATTCACATCCCCTCAAGCCAATGTCTCCACGCCTTCAAGGCTTTTACGACAGCCAACAGCTCCCTGGTCCCCCACATCATAGTTTCGCTCCGCAAGGGCTGAGCTTCTTCGAAAAGAAGGCACAGGGGCGGAGCTTCAGTGGCGCACCCGAGGGCGGAGCTTCAGTGGTGTACCCGAGCACTAAGAGAGCGCTGAGAGAGCACTGCTCCGATTCCAGCTTCGGATGCGTCCGCCTCCACTATGAATAGCAAAGAGGGATCCGGATGAGCCAACACAGGAACCGAGGTAAACAGAGCCTTCAGGTAAACAAAGCCCTGCAAGCGCACCAGGCCCCACTTTAGCAGTGAGGTAATGGGAGCAGCAACCTGACCAAAACCCCGGATAAACCTCCGGTAGTATTTGGCAAACCCTTAGAATCGCTGCACCTCCTTTGCCGTGGTGGGAGTCGGCCAATTACGCACGGCTGCAATGTGGTCGCTCACCATCTCAACTCCTGACGTGGAAATCTGATGCCCTAGGAAAGAGATGTATTGTTGGAAGAACAAGCATTTCTCAGCCTTGACATATAGATCATGCTCCAACAGGCGACCAAGCACTTTGCGCACCAGGGACACATGCTCTGCACGTGTAGCGGAGTATATCACGATGTCATCGATATACACCACTACACCCTGCCCATGCAGGTCTCTGAAAATCTCATCTACAAATGATTGGAAGACTGATGGAGCATTCATCAACCCATATGACATGACGAGGTACTCATAATGCCCTGAGGTGGTGCTAAATGCCGTCTTCCACTCGTCTCCCTTCCGAATACGCACCAGATTGTAGGCACTCCTGAGATCCAGTTTAGTGAAGAAGCGCGCCCCGTGCATTGACTCAATCGCCGAAGTGATAAGAGGTAGCGGGTAACTATATCTCACCGTGATTTTATTGAGACCTAGATAATCAATGCACGGGCGCAAACCGCCATCCTTCTTCTTCACAAAAAAGAAACTTGAGGAGACGAGTGAAATGAAGGGCTGAATGTACCCCTGATGCAGGGATTCAGAGACGTATGTCTCCATAGCCACCGTCTCCGCTTGCGACAGGGGATACACGAGACTCCTGGGAAGTTCAGCGTCTACCAGGAGATCTATCGCAAAATCCCCCCGTCGATGGGGTGGTAATTGAGTTGCCTTCTTTTTACAGAAGGCGAGAACCAAATTGGCATATTCTGGGGGAATGGTGTGTGGTGACCAGTGGTGACCTGGTCTGGACTTTCCACCGTAGTAGCACCAACGGAAACCCCTAAACACCTACCTGAGCACTCTCGCGACCACCCCGTTAGAGCCCTCTGTGGCCAAGAAACAGTGGGGTTATGACAAGCTAACCAGGGTAGGCCTAGCACCACAGAATACGCAGGAGAATCAATAAGGAAAATACTAATATTTTCCTTGTGACCCCCCTGCGTTACCATACGCAAAGGAGCGGTGGCCTCCCTGATAAACCCTGACCCTAATGGTCGACTATCTAAGGCATGAACAGGGAAAGGCATATCCACAGGAACAACGGGGATCCCTAAACTATGAGCTAAACTTTTATTAATGAAATTCCCAGCCGCGCCTGAATCTATTAGCGCCTTATGCTGGGAATGAGGGGACAATTCAGGAAAAGTGACAGAGACAAAAATATGTGCAACAGATGAGAATGGTGCCTACTCACCTGGGGTGACGCCAGAGTGCCCTGTCTGCTGCCTTGATTCCCAGAGGAACCAACCCGGCACCAACCAGCAGTGTGACCTCTGCGACCACATATGGTGCTCGAGCGGGAACCCCCTCCGGTCTCCCTGCGCACCATCCCTCCCAACTCCATGGGTACAGGAGAGAGTGTGCGGGAGGATGGAACAACCAGACCCCGATCTAGACGTCCACGAGTAGCCAGCATCTTGTCCAGCCTGATGGACATGTCCACCAGCTGGTCTAAGGTGAGGGTGGTGTCTCTGTAGGCCAGCTCCCGACGGACGTCCTCGTGTGGACTACAGCGGTAATGGTTGAACTGGGCCCTGTCGCTCCATCCAGCGCCTGCAGCCAGGGTCCTAAACTCCAGAGCAAACTCCTGTGCGCTCCTCGTCTCCTGCCTCAGATGGTAGAGACACTCACCCGCCGCTCTTCCTTCGGGTGGGTGGTCGAATACTGTCCTGAAATGGCGGGTGAACTCCTCAAAATGGTCCAACGCCGCATCCTCTTCTCCACACACAGCGCTGGCCCACTCCAGGGCTTTCCCGGTGAGGCAGGAGACGAGGGCGTAACTCCTCTCACGGTCCGATGGAGCTGGGTGGACCGTGGCCAGATACAAGCTTAGTTTGAGGAGAAAACCCTGGCAGCCGGCATTATCTTCGTCGTACCCCTTAGGCAGGGATAAATGGATCCTGCTGGGTTCAGGCAGGGAAAGGGCGCTCAGGGGAGACTCCGGTTGTGCTGGTAGAGGCGCTGGAAAAACTCCCTGTCTCTCCCAGCGGTCCATATTCTGGACAACACGATCCATGGCAGCGCTCATATTGTCAATCATCTTTGTATGTTCCATGACGCGCTCCTCCACCTCCATGGCCGGGGTACCTTCTCCTGCTGACTTCATTTTTTGGTCAGAGATTCTGTCAGAGTCGTGTGTATAGGTGGCAGGGAAGTCAGGCGCAGGATAATCAAACTGAATGTAATGGAGTTATTTAATAACAATAAACAAAACATAATTCCAACACTAAATGTAACAATAAAACAAAGTGGGTACGAGGACCCGTCGCGCACCAATACAAACAACACAACACTGAATAACAAACAATCTCTGACAAAGATATGAGGGGAAACAGAGGGTTAAATACACAACAGGTAATGAATTGGATTGAAACCAGGTGTGTAGGAAGACAAGACAAAACCACTGGAAAATGAAAAATGGATCAATGATGCCTAGAAGACCGGTGACGTCGACCACCGAGCACCGCCCAAACAAGGTGAGGCTTCGACTTCGGCAGAAGTCATGACACTCTCCAATACAACCTAACATTGCAGAGTTATGTGCATCCTTTCAAGCACACCCTTCTCACACCCTTCCTGTGGTGAGTTATTCACAATTTTCGATTAACAAATAAAGTTTAATATGTAAGATGGCTAAATAAAGAGCAAAATTATTGATTATTATTATATGCCCTGGTCATATAAGACCTCTTTGTCACTTCCCATGAGCCGGATTGTGACAAAAACTCACACTCATTCTTATGTTTAATAAATGTATCTTATGGTTTGTGTGTGGCAGGCTTACAATGATGGTATAGAACAACATTTGAGAGTGCGCTGACCCTGGTGCTAGAGGGGGTACGTAGCTGGAGGTTGAATGTTTGAAGCGTTACGGGACTATAAAAAGTTTGGGAACCATTGTTCTATAGCAACCGTCTGCTACCCTGACACTGACAGAGAGTGATACATTACAGTATTCCAACAAGCACTTATGGGTAGTGCTGTGAACACTTACCTTGGCCCTGCAGGTAGAGCTTTGTACCATGTTGAAGTGCCAGCAAGAGGAGCATATGGTGCTGGGCCTCTTTGTATTTAAAAAAATGTATTTCTCTAATGTTTGCCTGCCTCTCTTCCTTCCTGCCTGCTCTGTTCTATTTTGGGCAGAGCTGTGGTCCATGAACCATCCAAGAGATGACATACTTTGAACGTCTTGGTCCCTCATCATAAGCACTCTTAATGCCCTTACCCAATACCCCTAAACTTTATATCATTGTCCCAGGCCACCTTCCATATAGTGGCAGGAACGCACGTCTGGACTGGAGAGGCAATTAGGCATCACGTTAGGAAAAATGTGTAGGAATCACCTGATGGAATGGGAGGCAGTACCGTAGATGCCAAGTTATGTAATTATGTTTTTCCAAGATGGCGCCGGAGGAGATGGCCGCCGTTTTACGGTCTCCTAACCAATTGTGCTATTATGTGGTTTTTTTCATGATATTTGTAAATTATTTTGTACATAATGTTTCTGCAACCATATCTTACGGAAGAAAAGAGCTTCTGGATATCAGGACAGCGATCACTCACCTCGGATTAGACAAACATTTCTTCAACACCAACAACAACAGCAGCAAGCAGGACTCACACGATATTCTCCAAACAACCCACAGGGCAGACATCCCAATTATTCGCAAGAGGAAGCGACGCAGAGGACGAAGAGCCGGATGCCTCGTCCGGACCCGCAGAAGACAACTAGGAAAGCTGCCGTTACCGTCAATATTACTCGCCAACGTGCAGTCATTGGACAATAAACTAGACGAGGTAAGATCACTGATATCCTACCAACGGGACATCAAAAACTGTAATACCCTATGTTTCACGGAATCGTGGCTGAATGACGACATGACGACATATTCAACTAGCGGGATACACGCTGCACCGGCAGTATAGAACAGCACACTCCGGTAAGACGAGGGGGGGCGGTCTGTGCATATTTATAAACAACAGCTGGTGCATGAAATCTAAGGAAGTCTCTAGATTTTGCTCGCCTGAAGTTGAGTATATTGTGATAAACTGCAGGCTACACTACTTGCCTAGAGAGTTCTCAGCTATACTTTTCGTGGCTGTTTATTTACCACCACAGACAGATGTTGTCACTAAGACCGCACTCAGTCAGCTGTATAAGGAAATAAGCAAACAGGAAACCACTCACCCAGAGGCGGCGCTCCTAGTGGCCGGAGACTTTAATGCAGGGAAACTTAAATCAGTTCTACCAAATCTCTATCAACATGTTAAATGTGCAACCAGAGGAAAAACAATTCTAGATCACCTGTACTCCACACACAGAGATGCATACAAAGCTCTCCCTCGCCCTCCATTTGGTAAATCCGACCACAACTCAGGCTATAAAAAAAATAGTCAGATGAAGCAGATGCTAAACTACAGGACTGCTTTGCTATTACAGACTGGAACATGTTCCGGGATTCTTCCGAATGACATTGAGGAATACACCACATCAGTCACTGGCTTTATCAAGTGCATTGAGGACGTCGTCCCCACAGTGACTGTATGTACATACCCCAACCAGAAGCCATGGATTACAGGCAACACTGAGCTAAAGGGTAGAGCTGCCACTTTCAAGGTGCGGGACTCTAACCCGGAAGCTTACAATAAATCCCGCTATGCCCTGCGACGAACCATCAAACAGGCAAAGCGTCAATACAGGGCTAAGATTGAATCATACTACACCAGCTCCGACGCTCGTCGGATGTGGCAGGGCTTGCAAACTATTACAAAGGGAAGCACAGCCGCGAGCTGCCCAGTGACACAAGCCTACCAGACAAGCTAAATCACTTCTATGCTCGCTTCGAGGCAAGCAATACTGAGGCATGCATGAGAGCATCGGCTGTTCCGGACGACTGTGTGATCACACTCTCTGTAGCCGACGTGAGTGAGATCTTTAAACAGGTCAACATACACAAGGCTGCGGGGCCAGACGGATTACCAGGACGTGTGCTCCGGGCATGTGCTGACCAACTGGCAGGTGTCTTCACTGACATTTATAACATGTCCCTGATTGAGTCTGTAATACCAACATGCTTCCAGCAGACCACCATAGTCCCTGTGCCCAAGAACACTAAGGAAACCTGCCTAAATGACTACAGACCCGTAGCACTCATGTCCGTAGCCATGAAGGGCGTCTGTATATAGCCTTGCTACTCCTTTTTCAAATGTCTTTCTACTGTTGTTTTATTTCTTTACTTACCTACACACACAAACACACACACATACCTTTTTTGGCACCATTGGTTAGAGCCTGTAAGTAAGCATTTCACTGTAAGGTTTACACCTGTTGTATTCGGCTCACGTGACAAATAAACTTTGATTTGATTAATCTCTTTCAAACATTCAGTGTTCCATATCTGTGGACTTTTATTTTGTTATTAGTCCCAAGGGTTGGGGAAAGGTTTGGGTTGTGGTTGAGAGTTAGGTTTGAAAAGGAATGTGGACATGAAGCTAGGGTTTGGGTAGAGTTGTGGATCGGGCTTGGGTTGAGGTTAGGGTTTAGGGTATAACTGTCATCGAGGTAAAATAGATAAGAGACCAGTTTGGCTGGGTTTATTTCAGGGTAAGTTTTAGTATAGAGTCAGAATATTTGATGGAGGATATTTGGCTCATTCATTTGTTGTTATAAAAACTTAATAGTGAAGCGCTGGACTTTATCTTTTTTTATTAGTACTCGGCTCATTTGGCCTGTAATTGTTTTCCTCTTCCCTAAAGCTACTTGGATTTATTGATCTTTGAGTCTAGACAAGTCTATTCTCCTAGTAATGTCTCTGTACAATTCTTAATTTGGCTTTAGTCTAGTTTTCTAGTTTTGGCATAAAC
Source organism: Oncorhynchus clarkii lewisi (assembly GCF_045791955.1). Classification (NCBI taxonomy): domain Eukaryota; kingdom Metazoa; phylum Chordata; class Actinopteri; order Salmoniformes; family Salmonidae; genus Oncorhynchus; species Oncorhynchus clarkii. The sequence continues at coordinate 18,459,988 of NC_092151.1, read as the reverse complement.
CCTGAAATGACTCCATGTCATCTCTCCTCTCCCTCTCTCTGTCTCTCTCCTCTTCCCCACTCTCTCTCTCTCTTCTCCCCCTCTCTGTCTCTCTCTCCTCTCCCCCTCTCTGTTTCTCTCTCCCTCTCTCCTTCCATTAAGCAACACACTACCTGTCCTTTTTCCCATGTTAATTGTAGTGTCTATTGTCTTCTGCGTCTTTCCCCCTCTCCTGTTGCATGTTTATGTGTTAAGTGTGTGGGGGCTGAGAGTCGTCAATCCACCGATCCCTCAATCCATCTACAGCCATCCATCAGCCGAGTGGTGCTAAAGATTAAGTGCTCTCGTCCAATAAAACCACAGGCCAGCTATCATTAACCACTTAACCTCCCAGCCCAGCCACTTCACAGCATTAAGAATGCCCAGATAACCTGTTATGCCTGTTACAGCTTTATGCCCTTGGTACCTAACGCCCCATTTGGGACGTATCCATGGATATCTTGTTAGCCATAATGAATCCTGTGAAATGGTTAGATAATTTGATGGCAGGGATATTAATCCGTGACCAGACTGCCCTCGTTCTCTTTTTAGGAGTCTAATGTTCTAGTTGACAGTTCTCTCCACCCCCTCATTGAGACAGAGAAGTAGCCTTATACAGTGAGCTGCTATATTCCAGGTGTGTTCTCCTCTCCTTTCCTCGCCTCTTCTTTCCCTTCCTCTCCTTTACTGTCCTCCCCTCCTCTCCTCTCCTCCACCCTCCTCTCCTCCCTTCACCCCTAGCAGATGGTATCTGTCCATCTGGGTATAGTGTGGTGAATAGATTAAATAACTGGAGGTGGGAGAGAGACATTGAGGTGTTATTAATGAGGCTGGGAAACAGCACAGCTACGGACAGAAAGAGGTGTCATAACTGTGGTGAGAACATGGTCCGCTCCTTTAGCATGCACCAGTATCCATACAGCAGCACTAGCAGCAGCCAGAGAATAGATAAAGTCCACCATGGTTTGATTGACAATGGCAAGGACAGTGTATTATGGGGGAAGTTAATTCATATTGTGCTTATTGCAAATGAGGAATGAGAGAATTAGAGCAATTTGTGCAGCTGAAATTTTTTAGCAAAACAGTAGTTTGAAATGCTGGACAATACTTGTGGCCAGATAATATGTTCATTCGTTTTTCGATAATAGTAATTTTTGCACAATGTAGTCCTTATTCCTGTGGCATCAACTGAACTTCTCCATGTTTACATAGCACCTATAGATTCAAGCAGTACACTTGTCTACAAAGAGCGCTACAGACCCCATTTTCCTTAAACAGGTTGGAGAGATACAGAAGCAGATGAGAACTGGCTGCATTACAGTCTGTGTGCCTGTCCTTTCCCTGCTGTTTCAAGCTATGGGGGAAAATAGTATCAATACTGTTATTAATAACAAAGTTAATATGATTCTGTCATTGATTCGTCCCTCTTCTCCTAGATGGTGGAGCACATCTGTTCTGTCTGCTGCTTGCCCTGCACAGTTCAGATAGACTGAAACAAACTAGGTGATAAAACCATGTCAGTGTTTGTGCACTTAATTGAATATTTCATGATATTGGCTTATCTGTCTGCAGGAGGATTTCACATCCCCAACTTTGCTTTTATCTGCTATTAGAGTCTAGCGGCAAATGCTAAAATAGTGTGCAGCATTATAAAAGGACTTGCATACACAATGTACACTCTCAAGCTCACAGAAAAACCAAGACGCTGGCTGGCTGGCTGGCTCTCTCTCTCTCTCTCTCTCTCTCTCTCTCTCTCTCGCTCTCTCTCTCTCTCGCTCTCGCTCTCTCTTTCTATCGCTCTCTCTCTCTCGCTCTCTCGCTCTCTCGCTCGCTCTCTCTCTCTCTCTCTCTCTCTCTCGCTCTCTCTCTCTATCGCTCTCTCTCTCTCTCTCTCTCTCTCTCTCTCTCTCTCTCTCTCGCTCGCTCTCTCTCTCTCTCTCTCTCTCTCTCTCTCTCTCTCTCTCTCTCTCGCTCGCTCTCTCTTATTTATATATATATATATATATATATCCCATTGAAAGCATCTCACTTCTCAAGGCTGGGTTCTCTACAGGGGCAGCTCTTGACTTCAAGGCCCCAGAAAGCCGTCTCTGACCTTGAATATGCCACATTCACTGCTGCTGATTTCACTGACTGTCATCTCTCAAAGCCTTTGAAAGCCTTATCCCTCCCATTTTCTTAATTGACACATCCTATTTCTGTTTGGTTGAAGCTTCAAGAATTTGTCCTTTGAATGCAGTAGTCCCACTTAGAGCAACTTAGCAGAGAGATATAACTTGTCCTTGATTCCCTCCCTATCGATCATTCCCTCCACCACCTGCGCCACCTGGTACCTTCCACACCGTCCTCCTCCATCACCATCGCAGGCTGCGGCCTGCCAAAAAATGTATAAAGAAAAAAAAAAGAAATGAAATTATGTGTGTTTATGGCCCGTCTGAGGTCAGAAGATGTGGTAGTAATTCATCACTGTCGTCTGGACGTCAACACCCTGCGAGCGGGTCATTACCTTCCTCTGATTAAACATCAGGCTGAGATGGTGCCAGGGAGAGGCCGACCAGCCCACCTCAGCTACAGCTTCTAATATTGTTCTTCAGCCATAACCTCAAATGTAGGGCTTATGAATGCTCTGTTAAGCATAATATTCACTGCTAGTGAAGATTGTCTCAGGAATTGCAGTAAGTATTGGTGGTTAAACACTCTCTATATTAATTATAATGCTGTCATGCATTGTGCTAGTTTGACTAACTGATTATTGATGTTACATGAATATGCTTAGAAAACTGCTCAAGGCCAGGTTGAACAGGACTCCTCTCCTGCTTTTGCAATATCATTGCTTCTTGTAAACAGTCTATTTCTTATCTCTCATCTCTCTATTGAGTTTCCTAGGGGGTGCATGTGGTCTGTACTCTGTACTGGGACTGTGGGCAAGGAGATGAGGAGCTGAGTGGAAGAGGGGGGGGGGGGAGGAAGCGGGGCAGCGGGCAGTGTGGATGCCTGGGCCTCCGGTGAGTCTGCACATCCCCGTCTGCTTGTAGACTGACAGGGAGAATAATTAATCTAATGGTGGTAAACTGACACTGCTCACATCTGTCATCACTAACGTTACCCTGTTCTCCCCCTCCTCTCCTCTCTGGCTGGCTGCTTGCCAGTAACCACAAACAGGAACAGGGCTGGCATTGGCACTTTACACAGGGCGGAGGAAGATCTCTCTGTCACTCTGTTTCTCTCCTTCTCTCTCCTCACTGTCCCCTCCATCTCTTTATCTCATCCACTCTCTCCTGACAAGGCGTACATTCTCTAGAGGAAATGAGTAAAAACAGAGGTGTTTTCAGGTAACACATCACTTTACAGAGTCCTTATGTAGAGTCCTTATGTCATTTATTTGATTAAGTGCTCTACATTGTTGACTGCTTCATCCAAACAGGTTGGTGCAGACAAACAACAGAAAGCGTGAACAGTGATTCACTTGGGAATCAATCTGCCTTCCAGGGGCCATTGGGTATCTGAACGCTTGACAGGGTTGGTGCCTCATCAGCACATCTCTGATCACTCTTAATTTAATAAAATGGAGTGTCTTTAATTAATGGCTGGCTTCATCTCAGTTTGGGCCACAATGATGTCTCACTCACTCACTGTTAGCTGGCATGACAGACAGCTGGGAATAAAAACTCAAGCACATGTTTCATCATCATACACACTTACATCAAACAAACCTGGCTAATGCATGTTTAATGGACAAAAAAGTATTTAGTCAGCCACCAATTGTGCAAATTCTCCCACTTAAAAAGATGAGAGGCTTGTCATTTTCATCATAGGTACTCTTCAACAATGACAGACAAAATGAGAAAAAAAATCCAGAAAATCACATTTTAGGATTTTTAATGAATTTATTTGCAAATTATGGTGGAAAATAAGTATTTGGTCACCTACAAACAAGCAAGATTTCTGGCTCTCACAGACCTGTAACTTCTTCTTTAAGTTATGGCAAGGAGTCCCCTAAAGGGAACACCCCCTCCCATTCAGCTGAAAAGGTGGCGCGGGAAATTCAAAAAATATTCTTTATAAATATTTAACTTTCACACATTAACAAGTCCAATACAGCAAATTAAAGATAAACATCTTGTTAATTTACCCATCGTGTCCGATTTTTAAAATGTTTTACAGCGAAAACACAACATATATTTATGTTAGATCACCACCAAATTCAAAAACACACACAGACATTTTTTCACAGCCAAGTGACAAAAGCAGAAATATAGATAAAATGAATCACTGACCTTTGATTATCTCCATCAGATGACACTCATAGGACATCATGTTATACATGTATTGTGTGTTTTGCTCGATAATGTGCATATGTATATAACAAATTTCAGTTTACATTGGCGCGTTACGTGCAGTAATGTTCTGATTCCAAAACATCCGATGATTTTGCAGAAATACCCACAATAAACATTGATAAAAGATGCAAGTGTTATTCACAGAAATAAAGATAAACGTATCCTCTATGCAACCGCTGTGTCAGATTTCAAAAAAACTTTACGAAAAAGAATAATCTGAGAACGGCGCTCAGACCCCAAAGAAATAGCCGCCATTTTGGCATCAACAGAAGCTACAAAAAACACTATAAATATTCACTTACCTTTGCATATCTTCATCAGTTCCAGGAATCCCAGTTCGACAATAAATTAATGATTTGTTCCATAAAGCCCATCATTTAGCCACTTGTTGTTAGCTTGTTCAGCCCAGCATTCAATCCTCAAAAAGCACGAGCAATTCCTCCAGACAAAAACTCAAAAAGTTCCGTTACAAGTCGTAGAAACAAGTCAAATGATGTATGCAATCCATATTTAAACATTAATCAGCAATAAGGTTCCAACCGGAGAATTTCATTGTCTGAAGAAACACATTGGAACGGAAGAACACTCTCTCGTGACCGCGCGCAATGAGACCGAGGCTTTCTGCCAGACCACTCACTCAAAGAGCTATTATGAGCCCCTCCTTTATAGTAGAATCATACAACCATAATCTAAAGACGGTGACATCTTGTGGAAGCCCTAGGAAGTGCATGCACATCCATATCTAAGCTGGACTTAAAATGGCACTGTTTTCAAAATCGAGGTCTCACTTCCTGTTTGGAATTCTTCTCAGGTTTTTGTCTGCCATATGAGTTCTGTTATACTCACAGACATAATTCAAACAGTTTTAGAAACTTCAGAGTGTTTTCTATCCACCAGTAATAATAATATGCATATATTCCCATCTGGGAAAGAGTAGGAGGCAGTTTACTCTGGGCATGCCTTTCATCCAAAAGTGAAAATGCTGCCCCCTAGCCCCAACAGGTTTAAGAGGCTCCTCTGTCCTCCACTCGTTACCTGGATTAATGCCACCTGTTTGAACTTGTTATCAGTATAAAAGACACCTGTCGACAACCTCAAACAGTCACACTCCAAACTCCACTATGGCCAAGACCAAAGAACTGTCAAAGGACATCAGAAACAAAATTGTAGACCTGCACCAGGCTGGGAAGACTGAATCTGCAATAGGTAAGCAGCTTGGTTTGAAGAAATCAACTGTGGAAGCAATTATTAGGAAATGGAAGACATACAAGACCACTGATAATCTCCCTCGATCTGGGGCTCCACGCAAGATCTCACCCCGTGGGGTCAAAATGATCACAAGAACGGTGAGCAAAAATCCCAGAACCACACGGGGGGACCTAGTGAATGACCTGCAGAGAGCTGGGACCAAAGTAACAAAGCCTACCATCAGTAACACACTGTGCCGCCAGAGACTCAAATCCTGCAGTGCCAGGCGTGTCCCCCTGCTTAAGCCAGTACATGTCCAGGCCCGTCTGAAGTTTGCTAGAGAGCATTTGGATGATCCAGAAGAAGATTGGGAGAATGTCATATGGTCAGATGAAACCAAAATAGGACATAGGTAACTGAGCTAAACGACTACCGCCCCATAGCAATCACTTCCGTCATCATGAAGTGCTTTGAGAGACTAGTCAAGGACCATATCACCTCCACCCTACCTGACACCCTAGACCCACTCCAATTTGCTTACATCCCAAATAGGTCCACAGACGATGCAATCTCAACCACACTGCACACTGCCCTAACCCATCTGGACAAGAGGAATACCTATGTGAGAATGCTGTTCATCGACTACAGCTCGGCATTTAACACCATAGTGCCCTCCAAGCTCGTCATCAAGCTCGAGACCCTGTGTCTCGACCCCGCCCTGTGCAACTGGGTACTGGACTTCCTGACGGGCCGCCCCCAGGTGGTGAGGGTAGGCAACAACATCTCCACCCCGCTGATCCTCAACACTGGGGCCCCACAAGGGTGCGTTCTGAGCCCTCTCCTGTACTCCCTGTTCACCCACGACTGCGTGGCCACGCACGCCTCCAACTCAATCATCAAGTTTGCGGACGACACAACAGTGGTAGGCTTGATTACCAACAACGACGAGATGGCCTACAGGGAGGAGGTGAGGGCCCTCGGAGTGTGGTGTCAGGAAAATAACCTCACACTCAACGTCAACAAAACTAAGGAGATGATTGTGGACTTCAGGAAACAGCAGAGGGAACACCCCCCTATCCACATCGATGGAACAGTAGTGGAGAGGGTAGCAAGTTTTAAGTTCCTCGGCATACACATCACAGACAAACTGAATTGGTCCACTCACACAGACAGCATCGTGAAGAAGGCGCAGCAGCGCCTCTTCAACCTCAGGAGGCTGAAGAAATTTGGTTTGTCACCAAAAGCACTCACAAACTTCTACAGATGCACAATCGAGAGCATCCTGGCGGGCTGTATCACCGCCTGGTACGGCAACTGCTCCGCCCACAACCGTAAGGCTCTCCAGAGGGTAGTGAGGTCTGCACAACGCATCACCGGGGGCAAACTACCTGCCCTCCAGGACACCTACACCACCCGATGTTACAGGAAGGCCATAAAGATCATCAAGGACATCAACCACCCGAGCCACTGCCTGTTCACCCCGCTATCATCCAGAAGGCGAGGTCAGTACAGGTGCATCAAAGCTGGGACCGAGAGACTGAAAAACAGCTTCTATCTCAAGGCCATCAGACTGTTAAACAGCCACCACTAACATTGAGTGGCTGCTGCCAACACACTGACTCAACTCCAGCCACTATAATAATGGGAATTGATGTAAAATATATCACTAGCCACTTTAAACAATGCTACCTAATATAATGTTTACATACCCTACATTATTCATCTCATATGTATACGTATATACTGTACTCTATATCATCTACTGCATCTTTATGTAATACATGTATCACTAGCCACTTTAACTATGCCACTTTGTTTACATACTCATCTCATATGTATATACTGCACTCAATACCATCTACTGTATCTTGCCTATGCCGCTCTGTACCATCACTCATTCATATATCTTTATGTACATATTCTTTATCCCCTTACACTTGTGTCTATAAGGGAGTAGTTTTGGAATTGTTAGCTAGATTACTTGTTGGTTATTACTGCATTGTCGGAACTAGAAGCACAAGCATTTCGCTACACTCGCATTAACATCTGCTAACCATGTGTATGTGACAAATAAAATTTGATTTGATTTGATACTAAAATGACGTCATAGGTTTTAAACTGTCCTTCCTCCACTCCGATACAATGGCAGTATAGTTCACAAGCCTTCCCACATTGTCCACCACCTGTTAAATAATCTACTACTAGCCCAAGGTCTCTCCTCTCCCTGTGTAGAGACAGGATGTCCTGTAAGGAACACAGCATTCCAGCCAGTCTGACGATAGCTCCATTCGTTTCAAACAAGGAACAGACAGTCCTTGTACTAATTTTTGATTATAATTACACACATTATATTCAGTACTATGATTATAATAAGATTCATACATCCATACAGTAACATAGTAGTATTCTGTTTAGTTTTAAGCTAAATAATGTATACCTAATTTAGTCATTATTCATCAAAATCTCATAACACATTGACCCTTCGTTGTCTATCTAGCTGTTGTCAGCCCAATGTACTTGGTCTGAAATGTGACATCTGCTCAGACTGACCCATTAGGTTAAATGATCTATGATAGCCTCATCTGCATCCTCCTCGCTCCATTGCACAGAAATAAAAAATCTTCTCTCTTCTCTTTCAGTTCAATCTCTTGAACCTGAATCATTCTCAGTACTGAGCTTTTAATTCAAGCCAATTAATTAAGGTCTATCTACTTTCCGACTGAGTGTTTTCTCTCTCTCTCTCTCTCTCTCTCTCTCTCTCTCTCTCCTCTCTCTCTCCTCTTTCTCTCATTTTCTTTCTCTCTCCTTCTCTTTCTCTCTACCTCTCTCTATAAATGTGAATGACCACCTTGATTCGGTCTAATGTAGGACATTTTGAAATTGTGTTTTTTACATTGGACAAAAGCAGAGACACAGAGCTACAAAATGGTACATCATACACTGCATTTCAGTAACAATGGGAAAGTAATTATGCTTTGAAAGTTGATAAACTTGTAACCTCACTTTTGAGAAAATGGCCATCGAATATTTGTTACCTACTGGAGAGCTCTTCTTTGTCTACATCCATTCAGAATCATTCACACCCTCTTAAGCTTTATTCCCACCCATCTCTTTAAGCGTTGATCCGAGTGTTCTGTCCTAACAACAACAGTCAAGCACCCAAGCTAACTGGCTAAGGTTGGCTAGCTTGATAGCTACTTCCAGACACAAATTAGAGAACAGCTCACTGACCATTTTACTCACCCTAGCAAAGCTGGTTAGGCTGTTTTTATGTTATCCAGAGCGTTGGTGATTGCCACTGTGCTGCTGGCACCAATTGATGCTTTTTTGCCAACATTTACAAATTTACAGCCATATTCAATGGGAGTTAAGTGTTTGTAAATGTGTCAGTTATTCTACGCTCTGGCACACTCAGACAAGACTGCTCTGAAATCAGAGTAGATAGTCAGAGTGAATTTACCAGCTACGTCTATTAACAGTTGTCACAGTGACATTCTATTGAAATGGTTACTTGCATAGTTGAGTCTTTTGTTAAGTGTTGAGGGAATTAAGTTCCTCTGTTTTAATACCCATTTAAAATCAAACACTCTGTCAATTCATAAGAATTTGTATGACCCTTATTTGTATAAAATGGACAGAGCCCAGTCTTAAAGTCAACCAGCAGCGTTTATTCACGAGAGTACTCCCCCTTACACATTTTACCACAGGTTATAAACTGAAAATGACGTCATTAGTTTTAGTACCAGCCCGTGTCATCTCCGCTCTAGTACAATGGCTGTATGGTTCTCACATCGTCTCTCCCTATTAAGATGATATATGACTGAGCCTAGGCCAGCTTGTGTAGATAAGCTTTCAAGCCAGTCTGGCTATAAGTTCATTCATTTCTACCATGGTACAGACAGTCATTGTTCTAATTCTTGATTATATTTACACAAATTATATTCAGTACTAGGATTAAAAAGAAAATTCATACATATCCAGTAACATAATAGTATTCTGATTAGTACATATACAGTAACATAATAGTATTCTGATTAGTACATATACAGTAACATAATAGTATTCTGATTAGTCAGTCCTGATTGAAATGTATACATAATTAGTCATCATTGATAAAAATTCCCTTAACATTAAGACATGTAGCTAGCCAGGTAAACAATTAACCATAATCCCAACTCATGACATTACTACCCTGCATGAATCTGCAGGTAGCTAACCAGCCAGATAGCTAACATTAGGCTATAACTAGCAAAGCAAATGGCTCTGAGATACCAATGATATGCAGTTCTATGACGCAATAAAAAAAATTAAAAGCTGCGTTAGACAGGATTACCTACACATACTGACCAGCTCTAATAGACGGAAGCGTGCTATATGGCAGACCAATCCGAAATCATCTCTCGGCATGTCCAGCCCACTCATTATCTCAGCCAATCATGGCTAGTGGGAAGGTTGCTGATTTTTTCTGTGGCTAAACCAACTAGGCTCGTAATTTAACAGTTTTATTCATATGTACAGATGGAATACAAGTTTGTTATAAAGGCACATGAAAGTTCACATGTTCCAGTTGGCATTTCTGATTTTTTTTAAAAAGAATTACGTTCAAATGACTCTCCTGTGAAGTAATGACCTGCGACATACACCTACTGTAGTTTCTTGAAACGAGTCACAAATGTCTCATTCAGTATTTAACTGAAGTAAATATGAGTCTACACAAGCTTTCGAAAGACAAAGCTCCCTCTCTGTCTCTGTCTCTTATCTTGTAACAACACTCTCATTCATCCATGCCCACCCTCTCCTTCTGCTCACTAGCTCACTCGTCCTCTTTCGAGTGGTACCTCTCTCTCTCTTTCTGGAATGGAGGGTAAAAAACAACCCGTGAGCATATGCTACTGCTTACTTAATTACACTGTCAAACATTAAATGAACAATCCACTCAGCCACCCATTTGTCAGAAACTGGCAGGCTGTCACAATATGGCAGACGTTCTGTGTGCGTGTGCCTCCCCCCATTCCCCGTCCCTTCTACCATCCCCCTTGGTTGTTGTTGCCTGTTTAAATCAAGTAATTTTGGGTAGCTGTGCGCGACTGGACCTGTCCAAAAAAAGAGCTGTTCCACTCCGAGCACAGGTGTGGCATTAACACAGTTAAATGAAGATGGCTGAAAATACAATGGGATGTCTCAGTAATTCTCTGTAGATGGTTGATCATAGGCTAAATATACAGGTCGATGGTTAATATACAGGACTTTATTGTATTATCATCAATGAGAGCTGCATTGGATTGTTGCTGCATTGGATTTTTATTGGTCCTGCCAACATCAGATATTATGTGATAGAAATAGTGATAGTTTGCTTTGGACAACATCTCTTTATGTAGAGATGGAGTCTAACATAAGAGAGGATCTATTCCACTTCACATACCCAACAAGATCTGTTATCAGGATTATATATGCAAACATCAAATCTTGCCAAGCATCTGAGCAGCGTGTAGAACAGATACACGTGTTCCTAAATACATTGTGTGAGCTGATTACCGACAAGCACCACCATTCAAAATACAATCATATGAAAAAGGCGCATCGTTCACCCAAGTTGAACTGAAAGACAGTTTCACAGTGTTCCTCCCTTATTTCACACACACGTAAAATATTTGCATGCATGACTGTAAGTCACTTTGGATAAAAGCGTCTGCTAAATGGCTCATATTATCATCTACATCATCCTCTTCTCCTTGTCTCTGTTGGCTCTCTACACTGATGTGATTGTGAATGAAAGACTAAATACCTGGTATCAGCTATCCACCATCTTGCTTTCCCCTATGCCATGGTTTCAGATCAGTAGATTGTACGGAAGAGAAAACACAAGGAGAGAAAGACAGTTCAATCTATTGAGATGCACCCTCAGCACAAAAGTCAGCATAGCAAATGGATACAGTATATCATCCTTCTCCCATCAGACACATCATCATGACGTTAATCTCAGTGACATTTTAGTGATTCACTAGAACAGCCTAGTCAGTGAGACTGTTTCTTGGCATCTCTTCATGTTGCACTTTCTGATCTACTGCTAACAGCCTTGTGTTCATAGCCTCCCAGATGTGCTTGTGCTATCAAATCAAATGTATTTATAAAGACCTTTTTACATCAGTCGATGTCACAAAGTGCTGTATAGAAACCCAGCCTAAAACCCCAAACAGCAAGCAACCCAGATGTAGAAGCACTGTGGCTAGGAAAAACTCCCTAGAAAGGCCAGCACCTAGGAAGAAACCTAGAGAGGAACCAGGCCTTGAGGGGTGGCCAGTCCTCTTCTGGCTGTGCCGGGTGGAGATTATAACAGTACGTAGCCAAGATGTTCAAACATTCATAGATGACCAGAATAAAAAAATAAATAATAATCATAGTGGTTGTAGAGGGTGCAACAGGTCAAATCAAAATCAAATGTATTTATATAGCCCTTCTTAAATCAGCTGATATATCAAAGTGCTGTACAGAAACCTCAAACAGCAAGCAATGCAGGTGTAGAAGCACGGTGGCTAGGAAAAACTCCCTAATCACAGTGAACAGGTCAGGGTTCCATAGCCACAGGCAGAACAGTTGAAACTGGAGCAGCAGCACGGCCAGGTGGACTAGGAACAACAAGGAGTCATCATGCCAGGTAGTCCTGAGGCATGGTCCTACGGCTCAGGTCCTCCGAGAGAGAGAAAGAAAGAGAGAGAGAAAGAGAGAATTAGAGAGAGCACACTTAAATTCACACAGGACACCGGATAGATAGAATAAATACTCCAGATATAACAGACTGACCCTAGCCCCCCGACACATAAACTATTGCAGCATTAATACTGGAGGCTGAGACAGAAGGGGTCAGGAGACACTGTGGCCCCATCCGACGATACCCCCAGACAGGGCCAACCAGGCAGGATATAACCCCACCCACTTTCCCAAAGCACAACCCCCACACCACATGAGGAATATCTCCAAACCACCAACTTACTACCCTGAGACAAGGCTGAGTATATAGTCCACCAAGATCTCCCCCATGGCACAAACCGGAGGGTGGCGCCAACCCAGACAGGAAGATCACGTCAGTGACTCAACCGATGCACCCTTCCTAGGGACGACATGAAAGGACACCAGTAAGCCAGTGACTCCGTAATAGGGTTAGAGGCAGAGAATCCCAGTAGAGAGAATGGAACCAGCCAGGCAGAGACAGCAAGGGCGGTTCGTCGCTCCAGTGCTTTTCCGTTCACATTCACACCCCTGGGCCAAACTACACTCAATCATAGGACCTACTGAAGAGATGAGTCTTCAATAAATAATCTGCGTCTCTCACATGGGTTGACAGACCATTCCAGAAAAATGGAGCTCTATAGGAGAAAGCTCTGCCTCCAGCTGTTTGCTTAGAAATTCCAGGGACAATAAGGAGGCTTGCGTCTTGTGACCGTAGCGTACGTGTAAGTATATATGGCAGGACCAAATCAGAGAGATCGGTAGGAGCAAGCCCATGTAATGCTTTGTAGGTTAGCAGTAAAACCTTGAAATCAGCCCTAACCTTAACAGGAAGCCAGTGTAGAGAGGCTCGCACTGGAGTAATATGATGACATTTTGGGGTTCTAGTCAGGATTCTAGCAGCCGTGTTTAGCACTAACTGAAGTTTATTTAGTGCTTTATCTGGGTACTCAGAGAGTAGAGCACGGCAGTAGTCTAACCTAGAAGTGACAAAAGCATGGATTAATTATTCTGCTTCATTGTTGGACAGACAGTTTCTGATTTTTGAATGTTACTTAGTTGGAAAAAAGCTGTCCTTGGAACAGTCTTGATATGTTCGTCAAAAGAGAGTCAGGGTCCAGAGTAACGCTGAGGTCCTTCACAGTTTTATTTGAGACAACTGTACAACCATTAAAAATTGTCAGATCCAACAAAATATTTATTTGTTTCTGGGGACCTAGAACTAGCATTTTTGTTTTGTCCGAGTTTAAAAGTAAAAAATGTGCCGCCATCCACTTCCTTATGTCTGAAACACAGGCTTCCAGGGAAAGCAATTTTGGGGCTTCACCATGTTTCTATCTTGCCAACTCCTATCGTCAAGACAGCACAAACAGATCTGGGACCAGGCTAGTGTGCTCATACACTCTCTATCTAGTTATTGCTTTATCTCCAGTAGGCCTGTCCAGTGTAAAGTATACCCACATTGGCTCCATGGCATTTGACTTGATGAGTGCAGTAAAAACACAGGAGTGGTTATCATTATGCAAGATCATTATGGGCTGCACGTCTCCTAGGCTACTCCTCTCTGTGTGATGATTCTGTTGACTGTGTGGCATTAAAGTCTATGACATGGTGCTCTGAGAGATGGGGGGGATAGTGAGAGGGGGGTAGAGGGGTGGATAGAGGGAGAGAGAGGGAGAGAGAGGGGGAGAGAGAGGGAGAGAGAGGGAGAGAGAGAGAGAGAGAGGGAGAGAGAGATGGATAGAGGAGGGAGAGGCAGTAAAAGAGAGAGAGTCAAGTTAGAGCTTCTGATGTCCCTGAAGTGCGTAATGAGAAGTGTATTATACAGTCAACCCTCAATCAGTCCACAACCATTCACTCTAAATCATCACCCATCTACTGATCACTGGCGAATACTTGTGGAGGACGGGCTCAAAGTAATGTCTAGAATGGATTAAATGGAAAGAGGATACAGTGCCTTGCGAAAGTATTTGGCCCCCTTGAACTTTGTGACCTTTTGCCACATTTCAGGCTTCAAACATAAAGATATAAAACTGTATTTTTTTGTGAAGAATCAACAACAAGTGGGACATAATCATGAAGTGGAACGACATTTATTGAATTTTTCTAACTTTTTTAACAAATCAAAAACTGAAAAATTGGGCGTTCAAAATTATTTAGCCCCTTTAAGTTAATACTTTGTAGCGACACCTTTTGCTGCGATTACAGCTGTAAGTCGCTTGGGGTATGTCTCTATCAGTTTTGCACATCGAGAGGCTGACATTTTTTCCCATTCCTCCTTGCAAAACAGCTCGAGCTCAGTGAGGTTGGATGGAGAGCATTTGTGAACAGCAGTTTTCAGTTCTTTCCACAGATTCTCGATTGGATTCAGGTCTGGACTTTGACTTGGCCATTCTAACACCTGGATATGTTTATTTTTGAACCATTCCATTGTAGATTTTGCTTTATGTTTTGGATCATTGTCTTGTTGGAAGACAAATCTCCGTCCCAGTCTCAGGTCTTTTGCAGACTACATCAGGTTTTCTTCCAGAATGGTCCTGTATTTGGCTCCATCCATCTTCCCATCAATTTTAACCATCTTCCCTGTCCCTGCTGAAGAAAAGCAGGCCCAAACCATGATGCTGCCACCACCATGTTTGACAGTGGGGATGGTGTGTTCAGGGTGATGAGCTGTGTTGCTTTTACGCCAAACATAACGTTTTGCATTGTGGCCAAAAAGTTCAATTTTGGTTTCATCTGACCAGAGCACCTTCTTCCACATGTTTGGTGTGTCTCCCAGGTGGCTTGTGGCAAACTTTAAACGACACTTTTTATGGATATCTTTAAGAAATGGCTTTCTTCTTGCCACTCTTCCATAAAGGCCAGATTTGTGCAATATACGACTGATTGTTGTCCTATGGACAGAGTCTCCCACCTCAGCTGTAGATCTCTGCAGTTCATCCAGAGTGATCATGGGCCTCTTGGCTGCATCTCTGATCAGTCTTCTCCTTGTATGAGCTGAAAGTTTAGAGGGACGGCCAGGTCTTCGTAGATTTGCAGTGGTCTGATACTCCTTCCATTTCAATATTATCGCTTGCACAGTGCTCCTTGGGATGTTTAAAGCTTGGGAAATCTTTTTGTATCCAAATCTGGCTTTAAACTTCTTCACAACAGTATCTCGGACCTGCCTGGTGTGTTCCTTGTTCTTCATGATGCTCTCTGCGCTTTTAACAGACCTCTGAGACTATCACAGTACAGGTGCATTTATACAGAGACTTGATTACACACAGGTGGATTGTATTTATCATCATTAGTCATTTAGGTCAACATTGGATCATTCAGAATTCCTCACTAAACTTCTGGAGAGAGTTTGCTGCACTGAAAGTAAAGGGGCTGAATAATTTTGCACGCCCAATTTTTCAGTTTTTGATTTGTTAAAAAAGTTTGAAATATCCAATAAATGTCGTTCCACTTCATGATTGTGTCCCACTTGTTGTTGATTCTTCACAAAAAAATACAGTTTTATATCTTTATGTTTGAAGCCTGAAATGTGGCAAAAGGTCACAAAGTTCAAGGGGGCCGAATACTTTCGCAAGGCACTGTACCTAGTCTGTCGCAGAACTGAATGCAGTCACCTGAAATGTGTCTTCCGCATTTAACCCAACCCCTCTGAATCAGAGAGGTGCACGGGTCTGCCTTAATCAATGTCATTGGCGCAGTTGTTTGGGGTTGAACTGCTTTGCTCAAGGCCAGAACAGCAGATTTTTCCACGTTGCCAGCTCAGGGATTGAAACCAGCGACTTTTCGGTTAATAGCCCAACACTCTTAATCGCTAGGCTACCTGCTGGTATTGAACATTGTTTCCAGGTGCTTGATACCATTCCACTCACACCATTCCAGACATTATTATGAGCGGTCCTTCTTTCACCAGCCTCCTGTGTTACTGATAGACTGTTGTTAGGGCATTGGTAAAGAAACAGAGGAATATTCAATTTATGTGGAAGAACTTAATGGCTTCATGATAATGACCAGAAACCTTCCATGTAATGAGGTGAATATCTGCTGTGAAGGTCAGGATGCGAACTTGCAAGATAGGTATGTCACTGTATTTGTGCACGTGACATAAAAATATTGAAACTTGTTTGTCTGGAGGTCTGTAGAGGATGTTTTCTCTCTATTACTTTCTCCTTTCCTCTATATCTCCCTCTCTTTAGCTCCCTCTCTCCCTCTCCAGGGTAATGTTCAGGCCCTGATGTAGAGTGCTGATGTATTAACTCTGCACCTTATGTCAATGTGAGGACTGAGAGCAATGACTTCTTTTCCTACTGCAGTCATTCAGTAATTCAGTCAGGCAGTCAGTCAGTTAGTCATTAAATCAGCCAGTCACCCTGGGGTCACCCTGCTGGCTCTGAAAATGTAATATAGGGGGATGAGAGAACCGGGGGGGCTGAGATTTTATCTAGTACCATAGATCCTGCATGGGGAGACTTTATACTACCCAGAGAGAGAACTCACTCCAAGCTAATTAGCGGTGTAGCATGGTAGTGTTGTATTTCTGCTAGCCATGGGAAGGAGAGTCGTAAACTTAACAGGGTTTAATATGTAGGATAGCAGTAACTCAGGCTAGCTAGCATTAGCAGAGCGCACTGGGCCAAATTGAATGGCACAGTCATAATTCAGTGAATGTTTGGGACCACAGCAAGGAGTAGATCATGTAGATCAGGCTCGGCACAGGCCTACTGGCTATGTGGAAAGAAAAGTCTGGACGTGTTACATGGCAATGGTGTGCTATCAAATTAGCATTATGTGGCTAACAAAACAAGAGTGTTGGCAAGAGAGGAGTAAGAGAGAGAAAAAGAGAGAAAAGATGAACACTAGGCGATTGCTAGATAGGACTCTCAGCTCGTCTGTCCGCTGTGCTTGAATGTTGGTTACCCACATGTCCCCTGTGGGAGGAGCATCATGGCAGTATGCGTTTGGAACCATCAGAACTTTGGAATCCATTTTGCCTCGAGCACTTACACTGAACAAAAATATAATCCCAATATGCAACAGTTTCAAAGATTTCACTGAGTTAAAGTTCATATAAAGAAATCAGTCAATTGAAATATATTAATTTCCCTAATCTATGGATTTCACCACTGGGAATACAGATATGCATCTGTTGGTCACAGATACCTTAAAAAAAGGTAGGGTCGTGGATCAGAAAACCAGTCAGTATCTGGTGTGACCACCATTTGCCTCATGTAGCGTGACACATCTCCTTTGCACAGAGTTGATCAGGCTGTTAATTGTGTATTGTGGAATGTTGTCCCACTCCTCTTCAATGGCTGTAAGAAGTTGCTGGATATTGGCGGGAACTGGAACACGCTGTCGTACACATTGATCCAGAGCATCTGCTCAATGGGTGACATGTCTGGTTCATGCAGGAACATGAACATTTTCAGCATCCTGGAATTGTGTACAGATCCTTGCGACATGGGGCCGTGTAATATCATGAGATGATGGTGGCGGATGAATGGCACGAGAATGGGCCTCAGGATCTTGTCACGGTAACTTTGTGCATTCAAATTGCTAGCAATAAAATTCAATTGTGTTTGTTGTCTGTAGCCCTTACCATAATCCTACCTCCACCATGAGGCACGCTGTTCACACCGTTGACATCAGCAAACCGCTTGTCCACACAACGCCATACATGCTGTCTGCTGTCTTCCTGGTACAGTTGAAACTGGGATTCATCAATGAAGAGCACACTTCTCCAGTGTGCCACTGGCATTTGCCCACTGAACTTGCCCACCGAACTGCAGTCAGGTCAAGACCCTGGTGAGGACGAGGAATACGCAGATGAGCTTCCCTGAGACAGTTTCTGACAGTTTGTGCAGAAGTTCTTTAGTTGTGCAAACCTACAGTTTCATTAGCTGTCCAGGTGGCTGGTCTCAGACAGCAGGTGAAGAAGCTGGATGTGGAGGTCCTGGGCTGGCGTGGTTACACATGGTCTGTGATTGTGTGGCGGATTGGACGTACTGACAAATACTAAAATGACATTGGAGGCTGCTTATGGTAGGAAAATGGACATTAAATTCTCTGGCAACAGCTCTGGTGGACATTCCTGCAGTCAGCATGCCAATTGCACGCTCCATAAAAACTTGAGACATCTGTGGCATTGTGTTGTGTGACAAAACTGCACATTTTGGAGTGGCCTTTTATTGTCCCTAGCACAATGTGCACTTGTGTAATGATCATGCTGTTAAGTCAGCTTCTTGATATGCCACACCTGTCAGCTGGATGTATTATCTTGGTAAATGAGAAATGCTCACTACAGAAATGTAACAAATTTGTGCACAACATTTGAGAGGAATAAGCTTTTTGTGCATATGGAACGTTCCTGGGATCTTTTATTTCTGCTCATGAAACATGGGACCAATACTTTACATTTTTGTTCAGTGCAGTTTGACAACTCTGGGGCTTTGCTTTGCTCTCCAAACCTCAACTGTAGATTTTAGAACATGGCAGGCCCACACTGTGTGCTATCTAGAAGAATGAATGCATTATTAATAAAGGCGAAGAGAGAAAAATAGAAAATAAAAGGAAAGATGGACTGAGTCCTATTTGCCACTAAGGTGCTCATAATCTTTTTATGATATGAAGGTAATGTATTCTGATGACCTCACACCACACATTCAGTCGTGGCCAAAAGTTTTGAGAATGACAAAAATATTAATTTCCACAAAGTTTGCTGCTTTAGTGTCTTTAGATATTTTGTCAGATGTTACTAAGGAATACTGAAGTATAATTACAAGCATTTCATAAGTCTCAAAGGCTTTTATTGACAATTACATGAAGTTGATGCAAAGAGTCAACATTTGCAGTGTTGACCCTTCTTTTTCAAGACCTCTGCAATCCGACCTGGCATGTTGTCAATTAACTTCTGGGCCACACCCTGACTGATGGCAGCCCATTCTTGCATAATCAATGGTTGGAGTTTGTCAAATTGTGTGGGTTTTTGTTTGTCCACCCACCTCTTGAGGATTGACCACAAGTTCTCAATGGGATTAAGGTCTGGGGGGTTTCCTGGCCATGCACCAAAAATATTGTTTTGTTCCCCAAGTCACTTAGTTATCACTTTTGCCTTATGGCAATGTGCTCCATCATGCTGGAAAAAGCATTGTTCGTCACCAAACTGTTATTGGATGGTTGGGAGAAGTTGCTCTCGGAGGATGCATAGTACCATTCTTTATTCATGGCTGTGTTCTTTTGCAAAATTGTGAGTGAGCCCACTCCCTTGGCTGAGAAGCAACTCCACACATGAATGGTCTCAGGATGCTTTACTGTTGGCATGACACAGGACTGATTGTAGCGCTCACCTTGTCTTCTCCGGACAAGCTTTTTTCCGGATGCCCCAAACAATCTGAAAGGGGATTCATCAGAGAAAATGACTTTACCCCAGTCCTCAGCAGTCGAATTTCTGTACCTTTTGCAGAATATCAGTCTGTCCCTGATGTTTTTCCTGGAGAGAAGTGGCTTCTTTGCTGACGTTCTTGACACCAGCCATCCTCCAAAAGTCTTTGCCACACTGTGCGTGCAGATGCACTCACACCTGCCTGCTGCCATTCCTGAGCAAGCTCTGTACTGGTGAACCGCTCTCCTTGAAGTTCTTGATGATCTGATAAATGGGGTTGATTTAGGTGCAGTCTTACTGTCAGCTATATCCTTGCCTGTCAAGCCCTTTTTTGTGCAAAGCAATGATGACGGCACGTGTTTCCTTGCAGGTAACCATGGTTGACAGAGGAAGAACAATGATTCCAAGCACCACCATCCTTTTGAAGATTCCAGTCTGTTATTTGAACTCAATCAGCATGCCAGCGTGATCTCCAGCCTTGTCCTCATAAACACTCACACCTGTGTTAATGAGAGAATCACTGACATGATGTCAGCTGGTCCTTTTGTGGTAGGGCTTAAATGCAGTAGAAATGTTTCGGGGGGGATTCAGTTCATTAGCATGACAAAGAGGGACTTTGCAATTAATTGCAATTCATCTGATCACTCTTCATAACATTCTGGATTATATGCAAATTGCCATCATACAAATTGAGGCAGCAGACTGTGAAAATTTATATTTGTGTCATTCTCAAAACCTTTGACCACGACTGTACTGTTGTAGTTAGTTCAATAATTTGGAAAATAAGATGGAGCTTCTTCTTTCCCCAATGTGAATTAGTAAATAAATTGCTTTTCACCTCATATTTGTCTTCTTTTTCAAAACATAAATATTTCTTCAGCAAAAGTTGTGCTGCTTCCAGCAAATAATTACAATGAAAGATTCATAATTTAAATTAACTGGGAGTAAGAGCAGATGATTGAGGAATATATCCAGACATCATCACGACTCAACTGACATCAGCTTCTGCTCCCCTACAAAGAGTAGCTCCTGGGGCGTAGAAAGTAGGAAGCAAAGGGAGCATGTGTGTCACTTTTGGCTATGTCCCAATTCTCACCCTGTGTCCGAAAGTTTGCACTTGCACACCACCTGTCATTGAAACATTTTATTTGTGTACTCATTAGGTAGTAGTCACACTATGTTTAATCCATGATGGAGAGTGCCCACCCTTCCTCTCTTTCTTCACAGACTTCCATTATGGACCCTAATCCTCCCCCATCCATATCCCTTTCATTTATCTTGGCTCTTTGATTCATAAAACCCGTCATGATGGCTCTGTAGCTGTGGGGACTAAGGGATTAGCTGGAAGAGCTGGAAACTAAACCAAGTATTGTTCCACACCTGACACCCCACACACACAGATGGTGGGATGGCTGCTCTGTCTTTTTCTCCCTACACTCCATGCTCTGCCTGTCTCTCCCTGTTCTGCCTGCCTCTCGAAGCCTCTCCCTGTTCTGCCTGCCATTCCATGCCTCTACCTGTTCTGCCTGCCTCTCCATGTTTTGCCTGCCTCTCCCTGTTCTGTCTGCCTCTCCCTGTTCTGCCTGCCTCTCCCTGCTCTTCCTGCCTCTCCCTGTTCTTCCTGCCTCTCCCTGTTCTTCCTACCTCCCCCTACTCTGCCTCTCTCTACTCTCAACACACACTGCCTGTGTTCATCCCAGACACCCTGGTACCCACTCCAATTCACATACTGCCCCAAAAGATCCCCAGAAGCTGCAATCTATATTGTACTCCAAACTGCCATCAGCAACCTGGACAAAAGGAATACCTATGTAAGAATTGTCACGAACTGGCTCAAAGCCCATAACAAAAGGGAGACAACATGGAGATAAGGAGTAACAAAATATATATTTATTAACTAAGTATAATATACAATGGTGTGTGTAATCAGTAATCAGTAGTGTAAGTGAGTGTTTTGCATGCATGAATGTGATAATGCAGGGTGTTGAAAGATGCTAAAGCAAAAAACCACCAAGAAACACAACAACATCTATAAAGGTGTCTGCATGGAGAGAGTCTCTTCCATGAATGGGGAAGCGGCAGACAGAGTGGAAGGGTCGTCACAGAATGTTGTTCTTTGACTATAGCTAAGCATTCAAAACCATAGTCCCCTCTAAGCTCAGGACCCTGGGATGGAACACCTTCCTCTGCAACTGGATCCTGGACTTCCTGACGGGATGCCCCCAGGTGGTGAGAAATTAACATGGTCCACAAACACCCACACAGTTGTGAAAAGGGCATGACAGCACCTCTTCCCCCTCAGGAGGCTGAAAAGATTTGACACGAGCCCTCAGATCCTCAAACAGATCTACAGCTGCAACATTGATAGCATCTTGACTGGCTGCATATTGCTTAGCACAACAATTGTAAGGCGCCCGACTGCAAAGCGCTACAGAGGGTGGTGAGTGCAGCCCAGTACATCACTGGGGCTGAGTTCTCTTCCATCCAGGACCTCTAACCAGGTGGTGTCTGAGGAAGGCCCAAAAAATGATCAAAGACTCCACTCACCCAAGCTGTAGACTGTTCTTTCAGCTACTGCATGGTACACGGTACCAGTGCACCAAGTCTGAAGCCACAAGACTGTTAAACAAGACTGCTGAAATAGCTAATCAAATAGCCACCTGGACTACCTACATTGACGCTTCTTGCACTAACTTTCTTGCACTGACTATATGCCAACAAGCTTCCACAGTCAACACCTGTGATTACTGTATGCCTCGCTGTATGTCTCTCTCAAATGTCAATATGCCTTGTATACTGTTGTTCAGGTTAGTTATCATTGTTTTAGTTTACAATGGAGCCCCTAGTTCCACTCTTCATACCCCTGATACCTACTTTGTCCCACCTCCCACACATGCGGTGACCTAGGCGACCAGTTTTGATAGCCTTTAGCCGCACCCTCATACTACTCCTCCTCTGTTCCGCGGGTGATGTGGAGGTAAACCCAGGCCCTGCATGTCCCCAGGCACCCTCATTGGTTGACTTCTGTGATTGAAAAAGCCTTGTTTTCATGCATGTCAACATCAGAAGCCTCCTCCCTAAGTTTGTTTTACTCACTGCTTTAGCACACTCTGCTAACCCTGATGTCCTTGCCGTGTCTGAATCCTGGCTCAGGAAGGCCACCAAAAATTCTGAGATTTCCATACCCAACTATAACATTTTCCGTCAAGATAGAACTGCCAAATGGGGAGGAGTTGCAGTCTACTGCAGAGATAGCCTGCAAAATAATGTCATACTTTCCAGGTCCATACCTGAACAGTTCGAACTACTAATTAAAAAAATTACTCTCTCCAGAAATAAGTCTCTCACTGTTGCCGCCTGCTACCGACCCCCCTCAGCTCCCAGCTGTGCCCTGGACACCATCTGTGAATTGATTGCCCCCCATCTAGCTTCAGAGTTTGTTCTGTTAGGTGACCTAAACTGGGATATGCTTAACACCCCGACAGTCCTACAATCTAAGCTAGATGCCCTCAATCTCACACAAATCATCAAGGAACCCACCAGGTACAACCCTAAATCTGTAAACAAGGGCACCCTCATAGACGTCATTCTGACCAACTGGCCGCAGTCAAACGACCACCCCTCATCACTGTCAAACGCTCCCTAAAACACTTCTGTGAGCAGGCCTTTCTAATCGACCTGGCCCGGGTATCCTGGAAGGATATTGACCTCATCCCGTCAGTTGAGGATGCCTGGTCATTCTTTTAAAGAAACTTCCTCACCATTTTAGATAAGCATGCTCCGTTCAAAAGATGCAGAACTAAGAACAGATATAGCCCTTGGTTCACTCCAGACCTGACTGCCCTCGACCAGCACAAAAACATCCTGTGGCGGACTGCAATAGCATCGAATAGTCCCCGCGATATGCAACTGTTCAGGGAAGTCAGGAACCAATACACACAGTTAGTCAGAAAAGCAAAGGCCAGCTTCTTCAGGCAGAAATTTGCATCCTGTAGCTCTAACTCCCAAAATTTCTGGGACACTGTGAAGTCCATGGAGAACAAGAGCACCTCCTCCCAGCTGCCCACTGCACTGAGGCTAGGTAACACGGTCACCACCGATAAATCCATGATTTTCGAAAACTTCAACAAGCATTTCTCAACGGCTGGCCATGCCTTCCTCCTGGCTACTCCAACCTCGGCCAACAGCTCCACCCCCCCCCCCCCCCCCGCAGTTACTCGCCCAAGCCTCTCCAGGTTCTCCTTTACCCAAATCCAGATAGCAGATGTTCTGAAAGAGCTATAAAACCTGGACCCGTACAAATCAGCTGGGCTTGACAATCTGGACCCTCTATTTCTGAAACTATCCGCCGCCATTGTCGCAACCCCTATTACCAGCCTGTTCAACCTGTCTTTCATATCGTCTGAGATCCCCAAGGATTGGAAAGCTGCCGCAGTCATCCCCCTCTTCAAAGGGGGAGACACCCTTGACCCAAACTGTTACAGACCTATATCCATCCTGCCCTGCCTATCTAAGGTCTCCGAAAGCCAAGTCAACAAACAGGTCACTGACCATCTCGAATCCCACCATACCTTCTCCGCTGTGCAATCTGGTTTCCGAGCCGGTCACGGGTGCACCTCAGCCACGCTCAAGGTACTAAACGATATCATAACCGCCATCGATAAAAGACAGTACTGTGCAGCCGTCTTCATCGACCTTGCCAAGGCTTTCGACTCTGTCAATCACCATATTCTTATCGGCAGACTCAGTAGCCTCGGTTTTTCTGATGACTGCCTTGCCTGGTTCACCAACAGATTCAGTTCATTAGCATGACAAAGAGGGACTTTGCAATTAATTGCAATTCATCTGATCACTCTTCATAACATTCTGGATTATATGCAAATTGCCATCATACAAATTGAGGCAGCAGACTGTGAAAATTTATATTTGTGTCATTCTCAAAACCTTTGACCACGACTGTACTGTTGTAGTTAGTTCAATAATTTGGAAAATAAGATGGAGCTTCTTCTTTCCCCAATGTGAATTAGTAAATAAATTGCTTTTCACCTCATATTTGTCTTCTTTTTCAAAACATAAATATTTCTTCAGCAAAAGTTGTGCTGCTTCCAGCAAATAATTACAATGAAAGATTCATAATTTAAATTAACTGGGAGTAAGAGCAGATGATTGAGGAATATATCCAGACATCATCACGACTCAACTGACATCAGCTTCTGCTCCCCTACAAAGAGTAGCTCCTGGGGCGTAGAAAGTAGGAAGCAAAGGGAGCATGTGTGTCACTTTTGGCTATGTCCCAATTCTCACCCTGTGTCCGAAAGTTTGCACTTGCACACCACCTGTCATTGAAACATTTTATTTGTGTACTCATTAGGTAGTAGTCACACTATGTTTAATCCATGATGGAGAGTGCCCACCCTTCCTCTCTTTCTTCACAGACTTCCATTATGGACCCTAATCCTCCCCCATCCATATCCCTTTCATTTATCTTGGCTCTTTGATTCATAAAACCCGTCATGATGGCTCTGTAGCTGTGGGGACTAAGGGATTAGCTGGAAGAGCTGGAAACTAAACCAAGTAGTGTTCCACACCTGACACCCCACACACACAGATGGTGGGATGGCTGCTCTGTCTTTTTCTCCCTACACTCCATGCTCTGCCTGTCTCTCCCTGTTCTGCCTGCCTCTCGAAGCCTCTCCCTGTTCTGCCTGCCATTCCATGCCTCTACCTGTTCTGCCTGCCTCTCCATGTTTTGCCTGCCTCTCCCTGTTCTGTCTGCCTCTCCCTGTTCTGCCTGCCTCTCCCTGCTCTTCCTGCCTCTCCCTGTTCTTCCTGCCTCTCCCTGTTCTTCCTACCTCCCCCTACTCTGCCTCTCTCTACTCTCAACACACACTGCCTGTGTTCATCCCAGACACCCTGGTACCCACTCCAATTCACATACTGCCCCAAAAGATCCCCAGAAGCTGCAATCTATATTGTACTCCAAACTGCCATCAGCAACCTGGACAAAAGGAATACCTATGTAAGAATTGTCACGAACTGGCTCAAAGCCCATAACAAAAGGGAGACAACATGGAGATAAGGAGTAACAAAATATATATTTATTAACTAAGTATAATATACAATGGTGTGTGTAATCAGTAATCAGTAGTGTAAGTGAGTGTTTTGCATGCATGAATGTGATAATGCAGGGTGTTGAAAGATGCTAAAGCAAAAAACCACCAAGAAACACAACAACATCTATAAAGGTGTCTGCATGGAGAGAGTCTCTTCCATGAATGGGGAAGCGGCAGACAGAGTGGAAGGGTCGTCACAGAATGTTGTTCTTTGACTATAGCTAAGCATTCAAAACCATAGTCCCCTCTAAGCTCAGGACCCTGGGATGGAACACCTTCCTCTGCAACTGGATCCTGGACTTCCTGACGGGATGCCCCCAGGTGGTGAGAAATTAACATGGTCCACAAACACCCACACAGTTGTGAAAAGGGCATGACAGCACCTCTTCCCCCTCAGGAGGCTGAAAAGATTTGACACGAGCCCTCAGATCCTCAAACAGATCTACAGCTGCAACATTGATAGCATCTTGACTGGCTGCATATTGCTTAGCACAACAATTGTAAGGCGCCCGACTGCAAAGCGCTACAGAGGGTGGTGAGTGCAGCCCAGTACATCACTGGGGCTGAGTTCTCTTCCATCCAGGACCTCTAACCAGGTGGTGTCTGAGGAAGGCCCAAAAAATGATCAAAGACTCCACTCACCCAAGCTGTAGACTGTTCTTTCAGCTACTGCATGGTACACGGTACCAGTGCACCAAGTCTGAAGCCACAAGACTGTTAAACAAGACTGCTGAAATAGCTAATCAAATAGCCACCTGGACTACCTACATTGACGCTTCTTGCACTAACTTTCTTGCACTGACTATATGCCAACAAGCTTCCACAGTCAACACCTGTGATTACTGTATGCCTCGCTGTATGTCTCTCTCAAATGTCAATATGCCTTGTATACTGTTGTTCAGGTTAGTTATCATTGTTTTAGTTTACAATGGAGCCCCTAGTTCCACTCTTCATACCCCTGATACCTACTTTGTCCCACCTCCCACACATGCGGTGACCTAGGCGACCAGTTTTGATAGCCTTTAGCCGCACCCTCATACTACTCCTCCTCTGTTCCGCGGGTGATGTGGAGGTAAACCCAGGCCCTGCATGTCCCCAGGCACCCTCATTGGTTGACTTCTGTGATTGAAAAAGCCTTGTTTTCATGCATGTCAACATCAGAAGCCTCCTCCCTAAGTTTGTTTTACTCACTGCTTTAGCACACTCTGCTAACCCTGATGTCCTTGCCGTGTCTGAATCCTGGCTCAGGAAGGCCACCAAAAATTCTGAGATTTCCATACCCAACTATAACATTTTCCGTCAAGATAGAACTGCCAAATGGGGAGGAGTTGCAGTCTACTGCAGAGATAGCCTGCAAAATAATGTCATACTTTCCAGGTCCATACCTGAACAGTTCGAACTACTAATTAAAAAAATTACTCTCTCCAGAAATAAGTCTCTCACTGTTGCCGCCTGCTACCGACCCCCCTCAGCTCCCAGCTGTGCCCTGGACACCATCTGTGAATTGATTGCCCCCCATCTAGCTTCAGAGTTTGTTCTGTTAGGTGACCTAAACTGGGATATGCTTAACACCCCGACAGTCCTACAATCTAAGCTAGATGCCCTCAATCTCACACAAATCATCAAGGAACCCACCAGGTACAACCCTAAATCTGTAAACAAGGGCACCCTCATAGACGTCATTCTGACCAACTGGCCGCAGTCAAACGACCACCCCTCATCACTGTCAAACGCTCCCTAAAACACTTCTGTGAGCAGGCCTTTCTAATCGACCTGGCCCGGGTATCCTGGAAGGATATTGACCTCATCCCGTCAGTTGAGGATGCCTGGTCATTCTTTTAAAGAAACTTCCTCACCATTTTAGATAAGCATGCTCCGTTCAAAAGATGCAGAACTAAGAACAGATATAGCCCTTGGTTCACTCCAGACCTGACTGCCCTCGACCAGCACAAAAACATCCTGTGGCGGACTGCAATAGCATCGAATAGTCCCCGCGATATGCAACTGTTCAGGGAAGTCAGGAACCAATACACACAGTTAGTCAGAAAAGCAAAGGCCAGCTTCTTCAGGCAGAAATTTGCATCCTGTAGCTCTAACTCCCAAAATTTCTGGGACACTGTGAAGTCCATGGAGAACAAGAGCACCTCCTCCCAGCTGCCCACTGCACTGAGGCTAGGTAACACGGTCACCACCGATAAATCCATGATTTTCGAAAACTTCAACAAGCATTTCTCAACGGCTGGCCATGCCTTCCTCCTGGCTACTCCAACCTCGGCCAACAGCTCCACCCCCCCCCCCCCCCCGCAGTTACTCGCCCAAGCCTCTCCAGGTTCTCCTTTACCCAAATCCAGATAGCAGATGTTCTGAAAGAGCTATAAAACCTGGACCCGTACAAATCAGCTGGGCTTGACAATCTGGACCCTCTATTTCTGAAACTATCCGCCGCCATTGTCGCAACCCCTATTACCAGCCTGTTCAACCTGTCTTTCATATCGTCTGAGATCCCCAAGGATTGGAAAGCTGCCGCAGTCATCCCCCTCTTCAAAGGGGGAGACACCCTTGACCCAAACTGTTACAGACCTATATCCATCCTGCCCTGCCTATCTAAGGTCTCCGAAAGCCAAGTCAACAAACAGGTCACTGACCATCTCGAATCCCACCATACCTTCTCCGCTGTGCAATCTGGTTTCCGAGCCGGTCACGGGTGCACCTCAGCCACGCTCAAGGTACTAAACGATATCATAACCGCCATCGATAAAAGACAGTACTGTGCAGCCGTCTTCATCGACCTTGCCAAGGCTTTCGACTCTGTCAATCACCATATTCTTATCGGCAGACTCAGTAGCCTCGGTTTTTCTGATGACTGCCTTGCCTGGTTCACCAACTACTTTGCAGACAGAGTTCAGTGTGTCAAATCGGAGGGCATGCTGTCCGGTCCTCTGGCAGTCTCTATGGGGGTGCCACAGGGTTCAATTCTCGGGCCGACTCTTTTCTCTGTATATATCAATGATGTTGCTCTTGCTGTGGGCGATTCCCTGATCCACCTCTACGCAGACGACACCATTCTGTATACTTCCGGCCGTCCTTGGACACTGTGCTATCTAACCTCCAAACGAGCTTCAATGCCATACAACACTCCTTCCGTGGCCTCCAACTGCTCTTAAACGCTAGTAAAACCAAATGCATGCTTTTCAACCGTTCGCTGCCTGCACCCGCACACCCGACTAGCATCACCACCCTGGATGGTTCCGACCTAGAATATGTGGACATCTATAAGTACATAGGTGTCT
Organism: Oncorhynchus clarkii lewisi; assembly: GCF_045791955.1. Taxonomy (NCBI): domain Eukaryota; kingdom Metazoa; phylum Chordata; class Actinopteri; order Salmoniformes; family Salmonidae; genus Oncorhynchus; species Oncorhynchus clarkii. The sequence continues at coordinate 18,430,935 of NC_092151.1, read as the reverse complement.
GGCTAGACTGTAAACTCTCCTTCCAGACTCATATCAAACATCTCCAATCTAAAATCAAATCTAGAGTCGGCTTTCTATTCCGCAACAAAGCCTCCTTCACTCACGCCGCCAAACTTACCCTAGTAAAACTGACTATCCTACCGATCCTCGACTTTGGCGATGTCATCTACAAAATAGCTTCCAACACTCTACTCAGCAAACTGGATGCAGTTTATCACAGTGCCATCCGTTTTGTTACTAAAGCACCTTATACCACCCACCACTGCGACCTGTATGCTCTAGTCGGCTGGCCCTCGCTACATATTCGTCGCCAGACCCACTGGCTCCAGGTCATCTACATGTCCATGCTAGGTAAAGCTCCTCCTTATCTCAGTTCACTGGTCACGATGGCAACACCCACCCGTAGCACGCGCTCCAGCAGATGTATCTCACTGATCATCCCTAAAGCCAACACCTCATTTGGCCGCCTTTTGTTCCAGTTCTCTGCTGCCTGTGACTGGAACGAATTGCAAAAATCGATGAAGTTGGAGACTTTTATCTCCCTCACCAACTTCAAACATCTGCTATCTGAGCAGCTAACCGATCGCTGCAGCTGTACATAGTCTATCGGTAAATAGCCCACCCAATTTTACCTACCTCATCCCCATACTGTTTTTATTTATTTACTTTTCTGCTCTTTTGCACACCAATATCTCTACCTGCACATGACCGTCTGATCATTTATCACTCCAGTGTTAATCTGCAAAATTGTAATTATTCGCCTACCTCCTCATGCCTTTTGCACACAATGTATATAGACTCTCTTTTTTTTCTACTGTGTTATTGACTTATTAATTGTTTACTCCATGTGTAACTCTGTGTTGTCTGTTCACACTGCTATGCTTTATCTTGGCCAGGTCGCAGTTGCAAATGAGAACTTGTTCTCAACTAGCCTACCTGGTTAAATAAAGGTGAAATAAATAAATAAAAGTCTCAAGTCAGAATTAGACATTCAGACATGTTTCTCAAACGTCATATTTTGAAGTTGTTCCAAACATCACACTTCAAAGTATTTAAGATTAAGTTTAGGAATTAACTAGTTAAAAACAAAAATATCAAAACAACTTTCTATCGCTGGATTCAAACATGCTGTTCTGGGAACTACATGGAGGCATCCACATAGGAGATTAGCTAGCTAGTTCCGTTAGTGTTAGCTAATTTGCAGCATTAATGTTAGCTATCAAACTATCCAGCAAGAATGTCGAGGTCAAAACCAAAATAAACTATGTTAAGCCATGCTGATATAGTAAGATAAGTTAAATCGGACTGAAACATTTATGCAACTCACTAGCTAACTTTAGCTTGCTAGCTCAGTGACGGCTGCTGGGCGAAGTAATATGCACCTCTTCCTGTTTACAGTGTTCCCTATGGGAAATCAGACTAACCTTATTGACAATGCAAGGGAAATGGTTTAGGGCTGTTAAACCTAAGAATCCATGGTTTATCATCAGCAATTCTCTAATTATTGTTAATATCCCAATTCCCTCGGTCCTCCATTCCCACACCTGAAGCCTCCAATCCCCAGCAGGAAAGACCAGGAAAAAGTGTTGGCTTAAGGTACAACTTCCTATTGAGGAAATGTAAGATAACACAAGGTCTGGGTGTCTGCTATCATCATTTAACACTTGATCTGATTCAGTCTAGGCCTTACATTCATTCACTCTTTAGTTGTATGATTGTCAGTTAAGAAAATTGTGCCTGTCTCTTTTAGATCTGCCACCCCTAGCAGTTCAGCTGCAGTCACAGAAGTCCTCTGCTGTGGTATTTCATTTACTGACTGCATCAGTTCCTGATACACTGGTCGATTTCCAGATGGATACAGGTAATTCAGAATTATGACATACGCTCACTCACACCAACAGATGTGCACACACAAACACATGTTGTTGAGCTGTATACTTACTGTCACTTTGTGCATATCTCTTTCAGATCTGCCATGCACTCCAATGCCCCTGACAGCCTCACCCAGCAGTGCATACACTGGGCCTGTCAAGATTGACAAAGCAATGATGGGTGGCTGACAAGGAAAAATAAAACACACTCTCTCTGCTTCTCTCTCTCACAAAGTATGTACAATTGTAAGTACTTGTTTATTTGATGTATGCTTTAAGGATTAGATATAGGTCTACAACACTCTAGAGTGCAGTTAAATATCATCTTTAACTGACAAAATTTGATGAATACATTAGAATAATAAACCATAATAGTGATGAATAATTGTTTTAACTGTAATTGTTTTAATTAGTCAACATGTAGTGCCCCAGGTTGGGATCCAACCGGGTCTCGAAAGCAGATAAGGTCACCAAATGTTTTAAGGGTATACACGTCTGGCTGTATGCAACCAGAGGCAGATGCTTACACCCATCCTCCGTCCATGTCTACAAAGCACTAGCAAAACCGAAACCTACCTAAAGGTAACAGCGCTCACTGTTGCCCATATTAGCTGGTTTCCATCTACTGATGTCCTTAGACATGGATGGACGTCGACTCTGCCTGCTCTATTTACACACACTGGACTCTACTGACACCACAACACATACACACTACATACGCCCACACACACTTTCATACTCACCACATACGCTGCTACATATACCTCTAACCTGGTACTTCCTGTAAATTGCCATGATATTTTTACTTGTTATCCATTTTAAGCACACAGTTGCTTCAGGATTAGGGACCTTCTCCCTCACACCTGTGACTAGCTGACAAATGTTCCACTGGGTCACAGGGAGACTACCACAACAGCTGGCAGGGCCAGTTACCTTTGGGTGTGTGTAGAGAGAGACAACAGTGTTTTCTGTCCACAAGATTGTTTTATAATGAGTGCCGATATACAGCTCTGGAAAAAATTAAGAGACCACTGCAAAGTTATCACAGTGACTGGCCTGTAGACCTCTTCAGTTCTCGCACCCATTGTGAAGTTTGGGGGTGCTTCAGCAAGGCTGGAATCGGGCAGATTTGTCTTTGTGAAGACGCATGAATCAAGCCACGTACAAGGTTCTCCTGGAAGAGAACTTGCTTCCTTCTGCTCTGACAATGTTCCCCAACTCTGAGGATTGTTTTTTTCCAGCAGTACAATGCTCCATGGCACACAGCCAGGTCAATCAAGGTGTGGATGGAGGACCACCAGATCAAGACCCTGTCATGGCCAGCCCAATCTCCAGACCTGAACCCCATTTAAAACCTCTGGAATGTGATCAAGAGGAAGATGGATGGTCACAAGCCATCAAACAAAGCTGAGCTGCTTGAGTTTTTGTGCCAGGAGAGGCATAAAGTAACCCAACATCAATGTGAAAGACTGGTGGAGAGCATGCCAAGATGCATGAAAACTGTAACTGAAAATCAGTGTTATTCCACTAAATATTGATTTCTGAACTCTTCCTAAGTTAACACATTAGTATTGTGTTGTTTAAAAATGAATATGAACTTATTTTCTTTGCATTAGTCGAGGTCTGACAACACTGCATATTTTTTATTGTGAGTTGTCATTTTCTGCAAATAAATGCTCTAAATGACAATATTTTTATTTGGGAGAAATGTCAGTTTTATAGAATAAAACAAAATGTAAATTTTACCCAAACACATACCTGTAAATAGTAAACCCAGAAAAACGGATCATTTTGCAGTGCTCTCTTCATTTTTTCCAGAGCTGTAAATATGTGGACCAAAGTTGGAAAGATATGTCTTAACTGAGAGCTAAAGCCCACGGAACCAGATTCTCGATATCCTCCTACATAGCTGGCTAGCCAGCAGCCTGGAGAGCGGCGCTGTTATTGAAGTTTTGGTTTTATGTCGTGTTGTTTGTGTGTATACTGGACCGTTACTGGAGTTGTTGTATGAACCGTGAGTCAACTAAGTTAAAAATGGAAGTGGAATGCTCTAATTTGGCATTTAGTGGTTAACTATTGGTCTAAAATGGAACAGAAAGTTGACGCTACCAAAGTTGGCTTGTTTATCATGAATTACTTTTGTGTGCCATCTAATAGCCCTATTGCTCCCACTACACTACAATTCCATACGTCGGCATGGGTGTTTATATGTCAATACGATAGAGCCTCTCGCTGAGAACAGCTAATAAATACCAGAGCCAGACAGCAGTCTGAGATGACAACACATTATCCCTCTCATCTAATCCCCATTATAATTAGAGATGCTGATTTAGACAAAGAAAAAAGGAAGGAAAGAACAGGAAATAGAAAAGCACAAAGGGACAGAACCAGACACCCAGAGGGTGTTTGTGTGCGTGCAGGCGTGTTTGCATGTTTCATATTAAGAAACAGAACTCAACCTTGAGAGGCACCATCAAGGTAACAACCTGGTAATGAGAGAAAAGTGGACTCCTTCATTCCTCTCCTCCTTTCCTGTCCCTCCTGTCCCTTGTTCCTGGCAGTGACCCAAAGGCGGTTTCATCTGTTTGTCTGTGTTCCGTCGGCTCTCTGCTCTCCCTATGTCACCATCTTCTTCTGTCTGTTGCTCACGGCACAGTACAGCTTTTTGTCCTTCATTATCTCAGTCCCTCTCTCCCTGTCCCCACTATCTTCCACTCTGCCACCCACCCACCTGTCTCTCCCTCCCACTCACCCCTTTATTCTCCCACTCTCTTTCACTCTCTCCCAATCTCCAGCTGTAACTCTCTCATCAATACCTCTTTGCTTCCTTCCATCCCACTGTCCCTGTCCCTCTTGCCCTCTCCCTGTCCCTCTCCTCTACCTCCTCTGTTCTCTCTGTCATTCAGCTGTCAGCCTTATCTCTCCTCTCTGCTTCTCCATTCTTTCTTTTTCTGTTCCATCCCTATGTTCACTGTTTATTTGATTTATTCTCAGTAAGACTTGAATCATTTTCCCTGCAGTGTAGTTGTGTACCCTGGCATCATGGGTAAATACGCTGCCATCCTGTATTATCAGTCCGCTAATACAAGACTAGTAAAAGCACAGTGCACTACTTTTGTGAAAACTAAATGCATTTATATCTTGAGTCTGATAATTATATGTACAAAACAGTTCATATGATAATACGTGTGGAAAGGAAAAATACTTGTTGTTTTGCAGTTTCTTGAAATACTTTTCACATAGAAATAAGTTCCATTTGCAAACTGAAATGGTCTATTCAATCCTTTTCCATTTTAGTAGATGCTTTTATCCAGAGTAGTGAGTGCTTACTTTTTTGTACTGGTCCCCCGTGGGAATCGAACCTGGGCTAACCAAGGCTTGACATAGTTTCTCTCTGGTCAGACATACAGTATCTCCCAGCTGAGACTAGACCATATACAGTGCCTTGCAAAAGTATTCACCCCCCTTGGCGTTTTTCCTATTTTGTTGCACTTTAACATGGAATTTAATTACATTTTTATTTGGATTTCATGTAATGGACATACACAAAATAGGCCAAATTGGTGAAGTGAAATGAAAAAAATTAATTAATTAATTAAATAAAAAAAAATAAAAAAATAAAACGTAAAAGTGGTACGTGCATATGTATTCACCCCCTTTGCTATGAAGCACCTAAATAAGATTTGGTGCAACCAATTACCTTCAGAAGTCACATAATTAGTTAAATAATGTCCTCCTGTGTTCAATCTAAGTGTCACGTGATCTCAGTATATATACACCTGTTCTGAAAGGTCCCAGAGTCTGCAACACCACTAAGCAAGGGGCACCACCAAGCAAGCGGCACCATTAAGACCAAGGAGCTCCCCAAACAGGTCACGGACAAAGTTGTGGAGAAGTACAGATCAGGGTTGGGTTATAAAAAAGTATCCGAGACTTTGAACATCCCACGGAGCACCATTAAATCCATTATTAAAAAATTTAAAGAATATGGCACCACAACAAACCTGCCAAGAGAGGGACGCCCACCAAAACTCAGGCAAGGCAAGGAGGGCATTAATCAGAGAGGCAACAAAGAGACAAAAGATAACCCTGAAGGAGCTGCAAACAGTATCTGGCCCTAGGACTACTTTAAGCTGTACAATCCCCAGAGCTGGGCTTTATGGAAGCGTGGACAGAAAAAAATAAGCAAACATGTTTGCCAAAAGGCATGTGGGAGACTCCCCAAAAATATGGAAGCAGGTACTCTGGTCAGATGAGACTAAAATGTAGCTTTTTGGCCATCAAGGAAAACACTATGTCTGGCGCAAACACAACACCTCTCATCACCCCGGGAACACATCCCCACAGTGAAGCATGGTGGTGGCAGCATCATGCTGTGGGGATGTTTTTCATCGGCAGGGACTGGGAAACTGGTCAGAATTGATGGAATGATGGATGACGCTAAATACAGGGAAATTATTGAGGGGAAACCTGTTTCAGTCTTCCAGAGATTTGATCCTGGGATGGAGGTTCACCTTCCAGCAGGACAATGACCCTAAGCATACTGCTAAAGCAACACTTGAGTGGTTTAAGGGGAAACATTTAAATGTCTTGGAATGGCCTAATCAAATCCCAGACCTCAATCCAATTGAGAATCTGTGGCATGACTTAAAGATTGCTGTACACCAGCGGAACCCATCCAACTTGAAGGAGCTGGAGCAGTTTTTCCTTGAAGAATGGGCAAAAATCCCAGTGGCTAGATGTGCCAAGCTTATAGAGACAAACACCAAGAGACTTGCAGCTGTAATTGCTGGTGGGTCTACAAGGTGGGTCTACAAAGTATTGACTTTGAGGGGGTGAATAGTTATGCACGCTCTAGTTTTTAGTTATTTTTGTCTTATTTCTTGTTTCTTTCAGAATAGAAAATATTTTGCATCTTCAAAGTCATAGGCATGTTGTGTAAATCAAATGATACAAACTCCCCAAAAATCAATTTTAATTCCAGGTTGTAAAGCAACAAAATAGGAAAAATGGCAAGGGAGGTTGAATCCCCTCGCAAGCCACTGTTGCTTGACAGTTTACCCTATTGGAGTGATGTAGACGGACTCAAAGACTGCATTCACACAGAGGAGAGCTGCAGCAGTGCCTCAGGGTTAGTTAAGGCTGTCTATTTCACCAAACATTCCAACTGACTCTGGGGAAGGGATTGACTTTGCAGAACTGCTCTCTCTCTCTCTCTCTCTCTCTCTCTCTCTCTCTCTCTCTCTCTCTCTCTCTCTCTCTCTCTCTCTCTCTCTCTGTGTGTATTGGGAAATGGGGAAAGAGGAGAGAAGCCTTCTGTTGAGCATGCCATTTGTTGAACAGACAAGTGTGTGTTTGTGTGAGTGAGTGTGCGCTACACTGTCAGGGGAGAAAAATGTCACTGATTGGGGCGAGAACATCATTGTGACTTCTCCTTTCTGCGACAACAGGGTTATTTTGGGTGAGAGATTGCGATGCTTATTTTCTTTGAAAGAAAAGGCACTTGCAGATAGGCAAAAAACAGCTAACGATGGCCAATGTCATTTAAATTAGTCATTCATCGCTAAATCCTCAATACATGGCAATAATACACACACTAATGATGTTTGGGTTGAATTTTCCTACCGGCATTAGTACTCCAAATAATTAGCAAATACCACTATTTTCTCTCCTCAAAGACCATTGCCACTGAATGAAACAACAACTGAGTGCTGAAATTGCATTAGAAATTCAATCATGAAATGAGGAGCCAGGCTACAACGGTCACGACTGTCGTCTCAGACTGCTTCAGTCACCATCACACTGGCAATTTGGAGGAGCTTCGAGCAGACCGCCGTGACAGCTTCAGTCAGAGGGCCGTTGTTGAAGAGGATTTGAATAATTTTACAGGGTTTAGGCATCATGCTGGAGTTTCTCTGGTGCATTTGGACAAGAAGTGTGTTCCGGAATCCCACTCTGTAGAAAAATACGAAAGCCGCAGGCTGGTCTTGTGTAAAGGAAATATTGAGAATCAAATAGCAAATACCATCAAGGAAAGATAGAGAACTAGAGAGCGAGAGAGAGGGGGGGGGGGGGGGAGAGGGAGAGATAGAGAGAGACGATGCACTCTCACCATATCTCAGTGTTCAGCTAAATCAATATAATACATATCAAAGATATCCATCTGTGTCCGGTGGCCACCTGCCCATCAACACGTCCTTATATTATGTCTCTCTCTCTCTCTGACTGTCAACAGAAAGCTACCACAAACCAACACTCTGTTCCTAGTCACTACTGATACATGGAGACGTCAGTCAACTACCCACAACTTCCTCCCTCCTCAAAATGAAATAATATATCTTGTCAGATGAAGATGTGCGGTGTGACAGACAGACAGTGCTTCAGTTTGTGCAGCTGATTAAAATAATAGAGGAGCAAAATGCAGAGCAGTAGATGATGTGGCACTGTGCCAATGTACCTGAGCACTGTTGGGCTCAATTTGAATCGAAGGCAGTCAATTAATCAAGCAAACTAAAATTAAGATTCAAGAATTTAAAAAAGGTCATTCGTTTTCAATTACTTCTCAATAAACTGAAAATTACAAGCTATTTATTTTTTATTAAAATCACTTCCTGAATTGACTGACTTAAATTTGATTTTAACCCAAGCCTGATATCTAGCCTACCTTATGTATTAGATATCTGTAGATGTGTGTGTGTGTGTGTGTGTGTGTGTGTGTGTGTGTGTGTGTGTACACTCTGTGCTTGCCAGTGTACACATGTGTAAGTTAAATCTGTATGCGCTTGCCTGTCTGTATGTACGTGATATACAGTACCTTCAGAAAGTATTCACACCTCTTTACTTTTTCCACATTTTGTTGTGTTATAGCCTGAATTAAAAAAGGATTTAATAAAATAAATGAATCAATGGCCTACACACGATACCCCATAATTACAAAGTGGAATTATGTTTTTAGACATTTTTACAAATTCATTAAAACATAAAAGCTGAAATGTCTTCGTCAAAAAGTATTCATCCTCTTTGTTATGGCAAGCTTAAATAAATTCAGGAGTAAAAATGTCACATAATGAGTTGCATGGACTCACACTGTCTGCAATAATAGCTTTTAACATTATTTTTGAATTGCTACTGAACCACACTAACACAATTATCTATAGTTGTGGCCAAAAGCTTTGAGAATGACACAAATATTAATTTTCACAAAGTCTACTGCCTCAGTTTGTATGATGGCAATTTGCATATAATCCAGAATGTTATGAAGAGTGATCAGATGAATTGCAATTAATTGCAAAGTCCCTATTTGCCATGCAAATGAACTGAATCCCCAAAAAACATTTCCACTGCATTTCAGCCCTGCCACAAAAGGACCAACTGACAGCATGTCAGTAATTCTCTCGTTAACACATGTGTGAGTGTTGACGAGGACACGGCTGGAGATCACTCTGTCATGCTGATTAACAGACTGGAAGCTTCCAAAGGAGGGTGGTGCTTGGAATCATTTTTCTCTTCTGTCAACCATGGTTACCTGCAAGGAAACATGTGCGGTCATCCTTGCTTTGCACAAAAAGGGCTTCACAGGCAAGGATATTGCTGCCAGTAAGGTTGCACCTAAATCAACCATTTATAGGATCATCAAGAACTTCAAGGAGAGCTGTTCAATTGTTGTGAAGAATGCTTCAGGGCTCCCAAGAAAGTCCAGCAAGCGCCAGGACTATTTCCGAAAGTTGATTCAGCTGCAGGATCGGGGCAACACCAGTACAGAGCTTGCTCAGGAATGGCAGCAGGCAGGTGTGAGTGCATCTGCATGCACAGTGTGGCGAAGACTTTGGAGGATGGCCTGGTGTCAAGAACGTCAGCAAAGAAGCCACTTCTCTCCAGGAAAAACATCAGGGACAGACTGATATTCTGCTAAATTTACAGGGATTGGACTGCTGAGGACTGGGGTAAAGTAATTTCCCCGATGAATCCCCTTTCCGATTGTTTGGGGCATCCGGAAAAAAGCTTGTCTGGAGAAGACAAGGTGAGCACTACCATCAGTCCTGTGTCATGCCAACAGTAAAGCATCCTGAGACCATTCATGTGTGGGGTTGCTTCTCAGCCAAGGGAGTGGGCTCACTCACAATTTTGCCTAAGAACACAGCCATGAATAAAAAATGGCACCAACACATCCTCTGAGAACAACTTCTCCCAACCATCCAGGAGCAGTTTGCTGACGAACAATGCCTTTTCCAGCATGATGGAGCACCTTGCCATAAGGCAAAAGTGATAACTAAGTGGCTCGGGGAACAAAACATCAATATTTTTTGGTCCATGGCCAGGAAACTCCCCAGACCTTAATCTCATTGAGAACTTGTGGTCAATCCTCAAGAGGTGGGTGGACAAACAGAAACCCACAAATTCTGACAAACTCCAACCATTGATTATGCAAGAATGGGCTGCCATCAGTCAGGATGTGGCCCAGAAGTTAATTGACTGCATGCCAGGGTGAATTGCAGAGGTCTTGAAAAAGAAGGATCAACAATGGAAGTATTGACTCTTTTCATCAACTTCATGTAATTGTCAATAAAAGCCTTTGACACTTATGAAATGCTTGTAATTATACTTCAGTATTCCATAGTAACATCTGACAGAAATATCTAAAGACACTGAAGCAGCAAACGTTGTGGAAATGAATATCTGTGCCATTCTCAAAACTTTTGGCCACGACTGTATAAGGTCCCTCAGTCGAGCAGTGAATTTCAAACATAGATTCAACCACAAAGATCAGGGAGGTTTTCCAATGCCTTGCAAAGAAAGGCACCTATATGTGGATGGGTAAAAAAAGAAGCAAACATTGAATATACTTTTGAGCATGGGGAAGTTACTAATTACACTTTTGATCAACAACATTGTAGTCACTCAACATTACTAAGCTAATTGACATAGTGAAAAGAAGGAAGCGTACATAGAAAAAAAATATTCCAAAACATGCATCCTGTTTGCAACAAGACAGTAATACCTAAAAAAAATGTGACAAAGCAATTGACTATTTGTCCTGAGTACAAAGTGTTACTTTTGTGGCAAATCCAATCCAACACATTACTGAGTACCACTCTTCATATTTTTAAGCATAGTGGTGGCTGCATCATGTTATGGGTATGCTTGTAATCATTAAGAACTGGGGAGTTTTTCAGGATAACAAAACACGTAAATGAGCTAAGCACAGGCAAAATCCTAGAGGAAAACCTGGTTCAGTCTGATTTCCACCCTTCAGCAGGACAATAACCTAAAACACAAGGCCAAATCTACACTTGAGTTGCTTACCAAGAAGACTGTGAATGTTCCTGAGTCGCCTAGTTACAGTTCTGACTTAAATCTCCTTGGCGATATACAGTTGAAGTCAGAAGTTTACATACACCTTAGCCAAATACATTTAAACTCAGTTTTTCACAATTCCTGACATTTAAACCTAGTAATAATTTCAAGGCTTAGGTCAGTTAGGATCATCACTTTATTTTAAGAATGTGAAATGTCAGAATAATAGAAGAGAGAATGATTTATTTAAGCTTTTATTTCTTTCATCACATTCCCAGTGGGTCAGAAGTTTACATACACTCAATTAGTATTTGGTAGCATTGCCTTTAAATAGTTTAACTTGGGTCAAAAGTTTTGGCTAGCCTCCACAAGCTTCCCACAATAAGTTGGGTGAATTTTGGCCCATTCCTCCTGACAGAGCTGGTGTAACTGAGTCAGGTTTGTAGGCCTACTTGCTCGCACATGTTTTTTCAGTTCTGCCCAAACATTTTCTATAGGATTCAGGTCAGGGCTTTGTGATGGTCACTCCAATACCTTTACTTTGTTGTCCTTAAGCCATTTTGCCACAACTTTGGAAGTATGCTTGGCGTCATAGTACATTTGAAAGACCCATTTGCGATCAAGCCTTAACTTCCTGACAGATGTCTTCAGATGTTGCTTCAATATATCCACAATTTTCCTTTCTCATGAAGCCATCTATTTGGTGAAGTGCACCAGTCTCTCCTGCAGCAAGGCACCCCCACAACATGATGCTGCCACCCCCGTGATTCACTGTTGGGATGGTGTTCTTCGGCTTGCAAGCATCCCCCCTTTCCCTCCAAACATAACGATGGTCATTATGGCCAAACAGCTCTATTTTTGTTTCATCAGACCAGAGATTTCTCCAAAAAGTACAATCTTTGTCCCCATGGGCAGTTGCAAACCGTAGTCTGGCTTTTTTATGGTGGTTTTGGAGCAGTGGCTTCTTCCTTGCTGAGCGGCCTTTCAGGTTGTGTCGATATAGGACTCGTTTTACTGTGGATATAGATACTTTTGTACCTGTTTCCTCCAGCATCTTCACAAGGTCCTTTGGTGTTGTTCTGGGATTGATTTGCACTTTTCATACCATAGCACGTTCATCTCTAGGAGACAGAACGTGTCTCCTTCCTGAGCAGTATGATGGCTGTGTTGTCCCATGGTGTTTATACTTGTGTACTATTGTTTGTACAGATGAACGCGGTACCTTCAGGCGTTTGGAAATTGCTCCCAAGGATGAACCAGACTTGTGGAGGTCTACAATTTTTTTTCTGAGGACTTGGCTGATTCTTTTTGATTTTCCCATGATGTCAAGCAAAGAGGCACTGAGTTTGAAGGTAGGCCTTGACATACATCCACAGGTTCACTTCCAATTGGCACAAATTATGTCAATTAGCCTATCAGAAGCTTCTAAAGCATGACATCATTTTCTGGAATTTTCCAAGGCACTTTGTGTATGTAAACTCATGCATGAAGTAGATGTCCAAACCGACTTGCCAAAACTATAGTTTAACAAATCATTTGTGGAGTGGTTGAAAAATGAGTTTTAATGACTCCGACCTAAGTGTATGTAAACTTCCGACTTCAACTGTATGGCAAGACCTGACAATGGTTTGTTTAGCAATGATCAGTGACTAATTTGACAGAGCTTGAAGAAATTTGGAAAGAATAATGGACAAATGTTTCACAATCCAGGTGTTGAAAGCTCTTAGAGACTTACCCAGAAAGACTCACAGCTGTAATTGCTGCCAAAGGTGCGTCTACAAAGTATTGACTCAGGGGTGTGAATAATTATGTAAAATAGATTTTTCTGTATTTAATATTCAATAAGTTTGCTAAAATGTCTAAAAACATGTTTTCACATTGTCAATGTGGGTTATTGTGTGTAGATGGGTGAAGAAAACAATATTGAATCCATATTGAATTCAGGCAGTAACACAACAAAATATGAACAAAGTCAAAGGGTATGAACACTTTCTGATGGGACTGTATATGTGTTTAGGCTTCATGGTATATTGTATATGTGTGTCAGGGAGATCACTGCTTTCTGCTCCACATGTGCAATTCGATTCTGCAGGTGCCTCTGGGATGGCCATTGATCTCTCCCCTGCAGGCAGCAGTCCTCTGTGCTATGGGGGAGGGGGAGGCTGAGATCTGATTGACTATAGTGATTTTACCTTAGGCCCATCAGGAGAGGATGGACACATTTGATTAACAAGTAATCCCTGTGGTTATCTGGAGCTGGATAATGGACTACATAGGTCGGACATCTACACTCCTCTATTCCACACAGGAATATATATAGGAAATATAGTTTCGCTGCTGCCCTCACAGTCCAACCAAGGTGTATGTGTAACGAACTGAAGTGATTTAGACAACCCAACCTCCAGCTGAAAATGAGTACATGGCACGTTTTTGCAGACACGAGATAACGTCCAGTCTGCATGTTTTATCTAAACTCAGCAAAAAAATAAATGTCCCCTTTTCAGGACACTGTCTTTCAAAGATAATTCGTAAAAATCCAAATAACTTCACAGATCTTCATTGTAAAGGGTTTAAACACTGTTTACCATGCTTGTTCAATAAACCATAAACAATTCATGGACATGCACCAGTGGAACGGTCGTTAAGACACTAACAGCTTACTGACGGAAGGCAATTAAGGTCACAGTTATGAAAACTTAGGACACCAAAGAGGCCTTTATACTGACTCTGAAAAACACCAAAAGAAATATGCCCAGACTCCCTGCTCATCTGCGTGAACATGCCTTAGGCACGCTGCAAGGAGGAATGAGGATCGCAGATGTGGCCAGGGAAATAAATGGCAATGTCCGTACTGTGAGATGCCTAAGAAAGTGCTACAGGGAGACAGGTCGGACAGCTGATTGTCCTTGCAGTGGCAGACCACATGTAACAACACCTGCACAGGATCGGTACATCCGAACATCACACCTGCGGGACAGGTACAGGATGGCAACAACAGCTGCCCGAATTACACCAGGAAAGCACAATACCTCCATCAGCGGCAGGACTGAGGGCTTGTAGGCCTATTGTAACCAGACATCACCGGCACCAACCTTGCCTATGGGCACAAACCCACCGTCCGGGGCCAGACAAGGCTGGCAAAAGGTGTTCTCACTGACAAGTTGTGGTTTTGTCTCACCAGGGGTGATGGTCGGATTCACGTTTATCGTCAAAGGAATGAGCATTACACAGAGGCCTGTACTCTGGAGTGGGATCGATTTGGAGGTGGAGGGTCCGTCATGTTCTGGGACGGTGTGTCACAGCATCATCGAACTGAGCTTGCTGTCATTGCAGGCAATCGCAACGCTGTGCGTTACAGGGAAGACATCCTCCTCCCTCATGTTGTACCCTTCCTGCAAGCTCATCCTGACATGACCCTCCAGCATGACAATGCCAGCAGCCAATCTGCTTGTTCTGTGCATGATTTCCTGCAAGAAAGGAATGTCAGTGTTCTACCATGGCCAGCGAAGAGCCCGGATCTCAATTCCATTGAGGGCTATGGCCATTCCCTCCAGAAATGTCCGGGAACTTGCAGGTGCCGTGGTGGACGAGTAGGGTAACATCTCACAGCAAGAACGGGCAAATCTGGTGCAGTCCATGAGGAGGAGATGCACTACAGTACTTAATGCAGCTGGTGGCCACCCAGCTACTGACTGTTACTTTTGATTTAACCCCCCTCCCCCTTTGTTCAGGGACACATTATTACATTTCTGTTAGTCACATGTCTGTGGAACTTGTTCAGTTTATGTCTCAGTTGTTGAATCTTGTTATGTTCATACAAATATTTACACATTATAAGTTAGCTGAAAATAAACGCTGTTGATAGTGAGACAACGTTTATTTTTTTGCTGAATTTACCTAGTATCAGGTTGTTGGTGGCACCTTCATTTGGGAGGAGGGGCTCACAGTAATGGCTGGAATGGAATCAATGGAATGGTATCAAACTCATCAAACACATGGTTTCAATGTACGTATTTGCAGTGGTGTAAAGTACTTAAGTAAAAATACTTTAAAGTATTACTTAAGTGTTTTTTTTTGCGTATCCATACTTTACTACTTATTATTTTGACAACTTTTACTTTTACTTCACTACATTCCTTAAGAAAATAATGTACTTTTTACTCCATCCATTTCCCTGACACCCAAAAGTACTCAATATATTTTGAATGCTTAGCAGGACAGGAAAATGGTTCAAATCACACACTTAGCAAGAGAACATCCCTGGTCATCCCTACTGACTTTGATATGGCCCACTCACTAAACGCATGCTTCATTTGTAAATGATGTCTGTGTGTTGGAGTGTTCCCCTGGCTTTCCATAAATAAATTAAAAAACAAGAAAATTGTGCCATCTGGTTTGCTTAATATAAGGAATTTTAAATGATTTATACTTTTACTTTTGATACTTAAGTATATTTTAGCAATTACAATTACGTTTTACGTAAACCAAGTAGTTTTACTTTTTATCAAGTAGTATTTTACTGGGTGACTTTTACCTCTACTTGAGTCATTTTCTATTAAGGTATCTTTACTTTGACTTAAGTATGACAATTATGTACTTTTCCCACCACACTGTATTTGATACCATTCCATTCACTCTATTCCAGCCATTCATATGAGTGTCCTCCCCTCACCAGCCTCCTGTGCCTAGTATACCAGCTTCTGTGATGAATAACCTTGCATGAGACTTGAAGACTTGTGTTAGCTCTCCAAGCTAATACATGGGTTTTTACCCAGTGGGCTAACACAGTCTTGTAGTGCAGAGGACTTGGCTTCAAACATGGGCCAGTCACACATGAACTGAGAGCCAAGCTGGATATGTAACGGATATTTTTAATCACTTGACCATGGACGACAATGGAAATTCAATGAAACATTATTAATTATTGTTAAACAAAAACACATAAGCCTATTGGATATTGCAACCGTCATTATACTTCATCACTGAGTATGTGTCCCGTTCAGAGGGAAATACTGAACAGTGACTGCCTTAGTTACCACATACATCTAATGGCAGGAGAGAGAGGGAGAGAGTGAGCGAGGGCTGAGGTATGCAACTACAATATAAGATAAAACACCAATCCTTAGGGTATAGAAAAAGGAAATGAGCCACTGTGATGTAAAGGAACTGCAAGGCCGCCTAACACTGTTATGACGGGCACAGGGAAGCACGGGCACAGGAAGACAATAAAGCCTTTGTTCATAGTTCAAAGGTGAAAGGTCACTCGATGAGTACAGTGTTTTACACACATATAGTTGGTATTCATAGTAGATACAGATGTAGGATCTTAATTTGAGCCAGTTTGCTACAACAGGAAAATAATCTGGCAGCCACAGCAAATGTGAATTATTACGTGGATTATAATTTTTCGTTAAGGCAAATAAATTCTGAAATTTCACTGTGTAAATCACAAACTTTAGAATGCTTTTTAAAACTCAAATACACTAGAAGTTTGCATTCCCTGCTGTGCAGGAAAATTCTCAACAACAAAAGAGTTATCAAATTAAGATCTTACATCTGTAGGCAGGTTGCTTTAGTATTTGTCTGTGGATAGAGAGAGGTGTTGTCCTTCTGTCTGACATTCACTTCCTTCTGACTGTAGTACTGCACTGCCTGGGGCGGCCACAAAACAAACACATAGAATGAAAAGGCATCATTATCATCCTCTGGGCAAGAAAAAATAATTTAATTTAATGTGTGCTATGTGGGGGTGTATTTATGTAGCTATGAGTGTGGCAGAATACAGATGGATGACAACAATGCATAAGGAATTCCAATTTCATCTTGGCTCAGAGATGTATGTGAGCGTGTGTCTGTCTGGTTGTATTTTTGTGTGTGTGTGTGTGGTGTGTGGTGTGTGTGTGTGTGTGTGTGTGTGTGTGTGTGTGTGTGTGTGTGTGTGTGTGTGTGTGTGTGTGTGTGTGTGTGTGTGTGTGTGTGTGTGTGTGTGTGTGTGTGTGTGTGTGTGTGTGTGTGTGTGTGTGGCCTTCTAGAGATGGATGATATTACTGGGGAAATATAATTTGGATTCAGTCCAGCTCTCCATGTGCATTTGGATACATGTTCCACAGGCAACACGAATAGCATGACTGAAGAGAATGTCTTGTGGATACGATTTAAATGAGTGTGTACATGTGTGTGTACATGTGTGCGTGCTCTTAAAACCTCTCTAGGGGATGTGAGACTCTACCGTCCCACCTGGTCAACATCCAGTGAAATTGCAGATCGCCAAATTCAAAAACAGAAATACCCATTATAAAAATTCATGAAACATACAAGTGTTATACATCTTTTTAAAGATTAACTTCTTGTTAATCCAACCACGTTGTCAGATTTCAAAAATACTTTACGGTGAAAGCTAACCATGCGATTATCTGAGCACAGCGGCCAGCAGACAAATCATTACAAACAGTAACCAGCATAGTAGACGAGTAACAAAAGTCAGAAATAGCAATAAAATTAATCACTTACCTTTGATGATCTTCATATGGTTACACTCACAAAACTCCCAGTTACCCAATAAATGTTTGTTTTGTTCGATCAAGTCCCTCTTTACATCCTAAAACCTTTGTTTTGTTAGCGCCTTTTGTTCAGTAATCCACTATCTCAAATAACATTGGGTGAAATTGCAGAGAGTGAAACTAAACAAAACAGAAATTCTCATAATAAACATACATAAAATATACAAATGTTATACACCAGGTTAAAGATAAACTTCTTGTTAACCCAACCGTTGTGTCAGATTTCAAAAAGGCTTTACGGCGAAAGCAAACCATGCGATTATCTGAGGACAGCGCCCAGCAGACAAATCATTACAAACAGTCACGAATTCCACTCACCCTGTTCGGGCAGTGCTCGGCGGTCGTCGTTGCCGGCCTACTAGCTGCCACCGATCCATTTTTCCTTTTTGTTTATGTAGTCTGGTTTTTCTCTACACCTGTGTCCTATTAGTTTAATTCGGTGGGTTTATTAACCTCCGCTGCCTGCTATTCTTTTCCTCCTCAGGTTGTTTTTGTCATAAATAATCGATCATATTTCAACCGGACAAAAGCTTTGTCAATAGGAAAAACAAGAAAGGCGCGCTCCCAGTCATGCGATGGACTCATGTCTGGAAATTTCCACTGTCTTCTCATTGAAAGTGGTGTTGCTCCCTCATTTTTCAGAGTAAAAGCCTGAAACAATGCCTAAAGACTGGGCACAAGTAGGCGCAGACATAGGGCTCGTGAACTAGGTCATAAGTCTTTGTATGGTGGATAGGCGTTCAATGGAAAAACAGGTATTTCAAAATAATAGCACTTCCTGGATGGATTTTCCTCAGGTTTTCGCATGCCATATCAGTTCTGTTATACTCACAGACATTATTTTAACAGTTTTGGAAACTTCAGAGCGTTTTCTATCCAAATCGACCAATTATACCGATATCCTAGCTTCTGGACTTGAGTAGCAGGCAGTTTACTTTGAGGAAAGCTTTTCATCCAAAATTTGAAATGCTGCCCCATACCCTAGTGAGGATTTAAGATGGAAGACATGGAGCAATTTCATTTTTACCTGTATGTGTGCATAATTTTGTGTGGTGCTTTGCTTGCAAGTTGGAAAATGCTCCTTAAAACCTGTTAGTGATCCCTTCCCGCGCCAATTCCATTAGCGGGATCGATTTGATAACATCCAGTGAAATTTCAGAGCGCCAAATTCAAACTACAGAAATATTAATATTCACAAAAATAAAGCTTAACTTCTTGATAATCCAGCCGCAGTGGCAGATTTCAAAAAGGCTTTACGGCAAAAGCAGACCATGCGATTATCTGAGGACAGCATCCCGCATACAAACACATGAAAATAATTTTCAACCAGGCAGGTGGCGACACAAAAGTCAGAAATAACGATATAATAAATGCCTTACCTTTGAAGATCTTCTTCTGTTAGCACTCCAAAATGTCCCAGAAACATCACAAATGGTCCTTTTGTTCGATAATGTCCTTCTTTATATCCCCAAAATGTCCATTTATTTTGCGCGTTTGATTCTGAAATAGACCGGTTCCAACTCGCCCAACATGACTACAAAGTATCTAATCCAACCTAAGGTACCCTAAAACGTAAATAATCAATCAAATTTAATACGGGATGAACTGTTTCCAATACCGGATAAAAACTACGTCAAGCCCATTCCAGTTCATGCGCACCAAACAGTGGAATCCATCTGGAGTGACACTTACAAAGAACTTCTTAATTTCTCAAAAGAAAAACATCAACCAATTTCTAAAGACTGTTGACATCTAGTGGAAGCAATAGGAACTGCATCCAAGTTCCTATTAAATAGGGCTTTCTATAGAAAAACAATGGGAAATACTATGACCTCAATTTTTTTCCCCCTCGATGGTATGTCCTCGGGGTTTCGCCTGCCAAATCAGTTCTGTTATACTCACAGACATTATTTTAACAGTTTTAGAAACTTTATAGTGTTTTCTATCCAAACCTATCAAATCTACAATTATATGCATATCCTAGCTTCTGGGCCTGAGTAACAGGCAGTTTACCTTGGGCACGCTTTTCATCCGGACGTGAAAATACTGCCCCCCATCCCTAAGAAGTTTTAAAGGAAAACTGCACCCAAAAACGATATTTTGGTATTTGTTTTGTCCTTTTCTGACATAGTCCCAAAATGTTTTGCTTTCAAAATACAGAAATCATCCTTGTATGATGCATTTTGCATCATATGACACAAAAGGCAGCATCATATGATCAAAATGCATCATACAGTGATTTTACCTTAGTGTTCCACCATTACTTTTCAGTAATGCTCTTTTGACCGGCTGCACAAGTTGCCTATGGCAACCCAGCGGAAATATTATAATATTAATATTATAAAAAGAAGTACAGGGGTTTTAACAAGTGTGATGAATTCGTCTGTCTGTCTGTCTGTCTGTCTGTCTGTGAGAGAGAGAGAGAGAGAGAGAGAGAGAGAGAGAGGGGTTACATTCTGTATTAACTTGGAGACAGAGCTGGAATCATGGTAATATAATTATGCTTAACAGTAAATAGACAGGCACTCGTGGTTTATGGAGAAATATGATATATAAACAAAATTCTTGAACTAAGTCATAAGAATTTTCCCTTCGATTTTTAAGCTACAATATCACAAAGTGTAACTTGATCTGGGTAGAATCCCTTCCTTGATCTCAGATAGTCACACAGAATGTGTCCCAAATAGCACCATGTTTTCTTTACAGGGCTGTAGATGGTCTATGGGCCCTGGTCAAAAGTAGTGCACTAGATAGAGAATATAGTACCATTTGGGATGGAACCACAGTGAAGCTCTGCAGATACAGTAAGCCGCTCCCCTATCCCAAACCAGGCCAGAGCACTCATATTGAGTTGTTTCTGCATGAGGCAGGAAATAAATGAGGAATAAACTGAGTGCTTACTTTGATGTACTTTGAAACAGTGTATAACTGAACTCCAGAGCGCTGCACTGGAATCATGAGCTGCATTCAAATCACCACCTAACTGAAATGAGGAGTCCATTTTTACTTTCAGGAACAAATCAGGTTTTCCTCAGGACCAACTTTCATTAACAACCAAGGTCAGGGATGGACAACTTTGACGGGGTCACAAAAAAGTGGAATTCATCATGAGGGGCTGCAGCAGTCACTGGACGAAAAGGAAATCAAGTCTCAACTCCAATTCCCTGCCGTACTATGGGTATGGAAGGGAACACAGAGAAGCACCAATGAAGCCATAAACAGGAAAACTTTCCGGTTGAAAGAGAGTGGCAGAAGCAGAAAAAAATTATAACAACACTAAGCTACACACAGTGATGCCCAAGACCAGCATATCGTACATTGAGACTATATTCCTTCCCCCTCCCCAATACAACTTAGACTATTTTTCCCCAAGTAACTGTTCTTCTCGCTGCCAATGAGATACATGGACACTGATAGGACAATATAAAAGAGGATTTATAGCATTTAAGTCCATCATTGATCTGTGGGGGGGCAAGAGGGTGTATGTGTGTCGGTGTATATGAACCGGAGAATGAGAGAGGGTGTATGTGTGTTGGTGTATATGAACCGGAGAATGAGAGAGGGTGTATGTGTGTCGGTGTATATGAACCGGAGAATGAGAGAGGGTGTATGTGTGTCAGTGTATATGAACCGGAGAATGAGAGAGGGTGTATGTGTGTCGGTGTATATGAACCGGAGAATGAGAGAGGGTGTATGTGTGTTGGTGTATATGAACCGGAGAATGAGAGAGGGTGTATGTGTGTCGGTGTATATGAACCGGAGAATGAGAGTGGGTGTATGTGTGTTGTGTATATGAACCAGAGAATGAGAGAGGGTGTATGTGTGTTGGTGTATATGAACCGGAGAATGAGAGAGGGTGTATGTGTGCTGGTGTATATGAACCGGAGAATGAGAGAGGGTGTATGTTTTTTTTAACCTTTATTTAACTCGGCAAGTCAGTTAAGAAAAATATACTATTTTCAATGACGGCCCAGGGTGGGTTAACTGCCTTGTTCAGGAGCAGAATGACAGATCTGTACCTTGTCAGCTCGGGGATTCAAACTTGCAACCTTATGGTTACTAGCCCAATGCTTCAACCACTAGGCTACCCTGCCGCCCCTGTGTGGATATGCGTTGGTGTATATGAAGGGGAGGGTGAGAGAAGGTGTACAGTATGTGTGGATATGCGTTGGTGTATATGAAGGGGAGAATGATAGAGGGTGTACAGTATGTGTTCGATATGCGTCAGTGTATATGAAGGGGAGGGTGAGAGAGGGTGTGTGTGTGGATATGTGTTGGTGCATATGAAGGGGAGACTGAGAGAGTGTATGTGTGGTGTATGTGTTGGTGTATATGAAGGGGAGAGTGAGAGAGGGTGTGTGTGTGGATATGTGTTGGTGCATATGAAGGGGAGACTGAGAGAGTGTATGTGTGGTGTATGTGTTGGTGTATATGAAGGGGAGAGTGAGAGAGGGTGAATGTGGATGTGTGTGGGAGGGGGGAAAGATGGAGGTTTGGCATTACCTGTGCCTGGGTGGGTAAATGTTATGGGATTTATATGAATAATGACTAAATGATGTATACATTTAACGTAGAAATATAAATAACCGAATACTACCCTGTCACTGTATGATTGTATGAATCTTATTAGAAGCATAACACTAAATATAATGTGTGTAGTTTTAGTTCTGAATTAGAACAAGGACTTTCTGTTCCTTGTTAGAAACGAATAGAGCTATCGTCAGACTGGCTGGAATACTGTGTTCCTTACAGGACATTCTGTCCCCACCCAGGGAGGGGAGAGACCTTGAGCTTGTAGTAGATTGTTTAACAGGTGGCAGACAATGTGAGAAGGCTTGTGAACTATATTGCCATTGTATCTGAGAGGAGGATGGACATTTATTACGAAATGTGAGGTATATAAACCAATGTACATGGTATTATGACCAGACCTCTCGAGAATAAACGCTATTTGCAAATTTTGGTGGCTGGTCTCTGTCCATTTCATGCAAATAAGAACCTTACAAGTTCTTAGAAACGGACAGAGTGTTTAAATTGAATTGGTTTATGAACACATAAGAACTAAATTCCTCTAACAGTAAATGAGGGTAAGGAGGAGAGGTGGTGATGATCTTGGCGGCTTGGGCTTGGGGGGGGGGGGGGGGGGGGGATTGGGAGGGTGGGAGGGAGGGTGGGACAGGCTTGGCTTTGGGGGAAAAGGGGGAGTAAATATGGGAGGTGGGGATAAGCTTGGATTGGGTGGAATAAAGGGGGGAGAACAGAGAAGGGGTGGTGGAGAGGGATGGATTTGGCTTGGAAGAGAGAAGGAAGGACTTAATGATACCACAATATAACTATTTTTTTTAGGACTTATAAACCAATGGTAAAATGAATAAGAGATGGATAGATTATCAAAAGTATGTACAGTCGTGGCCAAAAGTGCTGAGAATGACACAAATATACATTTTCACACAGTCTGCTGCCTCAGTTTGTATAATGGCAATTTGCATATACTCCACAATGTTATGAAGCGGGATCAGATGAATCGCAATTAATTGCAAAGTCCCTCTTTGCCATGCAAATGAACTGAATCCCCCAAAAACATTTCCACTGCATTTCAGCCCTGCCACAAAAGGACCAGCTGACATCATGTCAGTGATTCTCTCGTTAACACAGGTGTGAGTGTTGACGAGGACACGGCTGGAGATCACTCTGTCATGCTGATTGAGTTCAAATAAGAGACTGTAAGCTTCAAAAGGAGCGTGGTGCTTGGAATCATTGTTCTTCCTCTGTCAACCATGGTTACCTGCAAGGAAACACGTGCCGTCATCATTGCTTTGCACAAAAAGGGCTTCACAGGCAAGGATATTGTTGCCAGTAAGATTGCACCTAAATCAACCCATTTATCGGATCATCAAGAACTTCAAGGAGAGCGGTTCAATTGTTGTGAAGAAGGCTTCAGGGTGCCCAAGAAAGTCCAGCAAGCGGCAGGACCGTCTCCTAAGGTTGATTCAGCTGTAGGATCAGGCCACCACCAGTACAGAGCTTGCTCAGGAATGGCAGCAGGCAGGTGTGAGTGCATCTGCACACACAGTGAGGTGAAGACTTTTGGAGGATGGCTGGTGTCAAGAATGTCAGCAAAGAAGCCACTTCTCTCCAGGAAAAACATCAGGGACAGACTGATAACCTGCAAAAGGTACAGGAATTCGACTGCTGAGGACTGGGGTATAGTCATTTTCTCTGATGAATCCCCTTTCAGATTGTTTGGGGCATCCGGAAAAAAGATTGTCCGGAGAAGACAAGGTGAGCGCTACCATCAGTCCTGTGTCATGCCAACAGTAAAGCAGCCTGAGACCATTCATGTGTGGGGTTGCTTCTCAGCCAAGGGAGTGGGCTCACTCACAATTTTGCCTAAGGACACAGCCATGAATAAAGAATGGTACCAACACATCCTCTGAGAGCAACTTCTCCCAACCATCCAGGAACAGTTTGGTGACGAACAATGCTTTTTCCAGCATGATGGAGCACCTTGCCATAAGGCAAAAGTGATAACTAAGTGGCTTGGGGAACAAAACATCAATATTTTGGGTCCATGGTCAGGAAACTCCCCAGACCTTAATCCCATTGAGAACTTGTGGTCAATCCTCAAGAGGTGGGTGGACAAACAAAAACCCACAAATTCTTACAAACTCCAAGCATTGATTATGCAAGAATGGGCTGCCATTAGTCAGGATGTGGCCCAGAAGTTAATTGACAGCATGCCAGGGCGGATTGCAGAGGTCTTGAAAAAGAAGGGTCAACACTGCAAATATTGACTCTTTGCATCAACTTCATATAATTGTCAATAAAAGCCTTTGACACTTATGAAACGCTTGTAGTTAAACTACTATATTCAGTATTCCATAGTAACATCTGACAAAAATATCTAAAGACACTGAAGCAGCAGACTTTGTGAAAATGTATATTTGTGTCATTCTCAAAACCTTTGGCCATGACTGTACAATGTATGTAAAAGTATGTACAATGTATGTACAATGTACTGTATACATCCATAGTCTTTGGTACATTAGGATAAGAGTTGGAGTTAAAGGCCATTAAAAGGCATGGTTCCTCAACTACAGGTGTACTTTGCTTTATATATATATATTTTATAAATAAGAATAAACCGTTTTCCCTTATATCCTAGAATATAGATCAATATAGATCAATATAGATCAATCATTGATTTCATTGACCATCTCAACAGGGGCAAATCTGATGTTTTTAGACAGAATTCAGGCTATGTTAGATCAAATCCAGACAGAAAGTATTATTTTAGCAGGTGACCAAAATCACACATTTGACAGGACAGACAGACGTAATAAAAAAAGGCACATTTAGAGAGCCCCCAAAGAGGCTGATAAATGTCATCTCTACAAATAATCTACAGGACACCTGGAGATTACTATTCCCAACTACAAAATACTATTATTTTTTCTCAAAGTAAGAAAGCTATTCAAGAATTGACTACAATTTTATTTCCAAATTATTGAGTACACAATAATTTACTGAATACAAAAATGTATGATATAGTGATATCGGATCATTCTCTGATATCACAATAAATCAAATCAAATCATTTAGGCAGGTTACCTGAGGGTTCTTGGGCACAGGGACTATGGTGGTCTGCTTGAAACATGTTGGTATTACAGACTTGGACAGGGAGAGGTTGAGAATGTCAGTGAAGACACTTGCCAGTTGGTCCACGCGTGCTCTGAATACACGTCCTGGTAATAATACACGTCCTGGTAATAATACATGTCCTGGTAATAATACACGTCCTGGTAATAATACACGTCCTGGTAATAATACACGTCCTGGTAATAATACAAGTCCTGGTAATAATACATGTCCTGGTAATAATACACGTCCTGGTAATAATACACGTCCTGGTAATAATGCAAGTCCTGGTAATAATACACGTCCTGGTAATAATACAAGTCCTGGTAATAATACACGTCCTGGTAATAATACACGTCCTGGTAATAATACACGTTCTGGTAATAATACACGTCCTGGTAATAATACAAGTCCTGGTAATAATACACGTCCTGGTAATAATACACGTTCTGGTAATAATACACGTCCTGGTAATCCGTCTGGCCTCACGGCCTTGTCAATTTTGAAATGTCTGTCTTCTAGTCAGAGTTGCAAAGAAAAACCATATCTCAGACTGGCCAATAAAAATAAAAGATTAAGATGGGCAAAAGAACACAGACACTGGACAGAGGAACTCTGCCTAGAAGGACAGCATCCCAGAGTCGCCTCTTCACCGTTGATGTTGAGACTGGTGTTTTGCGGTTACTATGAAGCTGCCAGTTGAGGACTTGTGAGGCGTCTGTTTCTCAAACTCAATACTCTAATGTACTTGTCCTCTTGCTCAGGGCCTCCCACTCCTCTTTCTATTCTGGTTAGTCAGTTTGCGCTGTTCTGTGAGGGAGTAGTACACAGCGTTGTATCAGATCTTCAGTTTCTTGGCAATTTCTCGCATGGAGTAGCCTTCATTTCTCAGAACAAGAATAGAATGACAAGATTCAGAAGAAAAGCCTTGTTTCTGGCCATTCTGAGCCTTTTAATTGAACCCACAAATGCTGATGCTCCAGATACTCAACTAATCTAAAGAAGACCAGTTTTATTGCTTCTTTAATCAGAACAAAAGTTTTCAGCTGTGCTAACATAATTGCAAAAGGTTTTTCTAATTTTCAATTAGCCTTTTAAAATGATCAACTTTGATTAGCTAACACAATGTTCCATTGGAACACAGGAGTGATGGTTGCTGATAATGGGCCTCTGTACGCCTATGTAGATATTCCATAAAAAATCTGCCGTTTCCAGCAACAATAGTCATTTACAACATTAACAATGTATTAATGATCAATTTGATGTTATTTTAATGGACAAAAAATGTGCTTTTCTTTAAAAAACAAGGACATTTCTAAGTGACCCCAAGCTTTTGAATGGTAGTGTATGTAAACAAACATTTTTGATCTTTACCATTACAAATGTAGACATAGAGGACAGAGAAAAGACAACCGCCTATATAATTTGGGGAATGATAATCTCATATTATGCTAAAGTTAAGTCTGATTTAGAAATAAACATTTAAGAAAAATACAAATAAATCACTATCTTAGCAAAATCCCATAAAAATCTTTAGATGGTAAATAAGAAAATACACATTTCTGAAATTAAGCAGGAATACGATCTTTTACTTCTGAAGAGAGTCAAGAACTATAGGTTAAACTCAAATAAAGCATACTACTTAATGTCAAATAAATCTGGTTAACATCTCACAGCACTCACAAAAGGAATAAATGCTAAACCAGTTAGAATCTTAAAGATAAAGATACAAAGTGGTGATTAGAAACAACAATGCGATTAATGACAATTTTTAAAGTTTCTATGAAAATGTATATGCAGTACATCAGAATTCAACAGAGGGATGGATCCTGTAGCCTTCTTAGACTCAACAACTAAGAAACTACTATCAGCAGACAAAAAATGATCATTAAAAACAGAGATCACGCAAGAAGAAATATTAGATACTGTTAAAACATTTGCACGGATAAAAGCACCAGGAATGGATGGTTTCGCCATGAATTCTATTCAACATTTTTGGACAAAATGATAACACATGTCACTTCACCTGCCCTGCCCCTCACCCTGCCCCGCCGGAAGCTGGGTCTATGTTTTGTGGGGCCATTTAAAGTCCTGAGGAGACTGAACGAGGTGAGTTACAGGTAACAGCTTCCCTCCGATTACCGTATTAACCCCTCGTTCCATGTGTCTCTCCTCAGGCCGGTGGTGGCTGGCCCGCACCAGGACTCTGAGGTGAGGGAGGTTCCTCTGCCCCCTCGTACTTCGTTCGTTCCATACGAGATTCGAGGCGTCGGGCAAGGGGCCTTCAGTACCTCGTGGACTGGGAGGGGTACGGTCCGGAGGAGAGATGCTGGGTTCCGTTGGAGGACATGTTGGACATGTTGGACCCCTGTCTTGTCTTCTCACACACCTCATTTCAATTCCATCATTACTGGTTGTGTATTTAACCCTCTGTTCCCCCCCATGTCCTTGTCCGTAATTGTTTATTTGTAGTGCTTGTGCACGTATGCTGGTGTGTGACGGGTTTTGTACCCATTGTTTGTTCTATTTGACAGTGGTTTTTATTATTAAACTGCTCCATTGGAACAGTTTTTGCTCTCCTGTACCTGACTGTTCTGCCGCCAGTACGCACCCATTTCAGAGGGGTTATTAAAAATAGTCACTTACAGCCAAAAACAAAAACATGTTTTAGTTTAATACAATATGCAAAAAAACAAGATAAAGATTTACCAATAATGCCGAAAAGTCTGTCAATCATCTTGAATGGCCTTTCCATTCAAAACGTTGGAAGCTTTCATTTTTCCAGCTGAAATAAAAAACATAATAATAATAGTAAACATGAATATAAACTATTTTTTGCAGTTGATCTCCTCATATACCAGACCAGTATTGAAAACTCAATGACCCCTTTGCTAAAAAAACTTTTTTGAATGCTCAAAAATGTCAGGTTATAAAATGAATTTGGAAAAACAAACAAAAAATTACGATAGGGAAAATAAAAGAATAACTCACAATTTACAGCAATCCTTTAAGTGGACCACAAACAATATTAAATATTTAGGATGCTTAATAAGTGACCAAAGAACAAACATATAAAAATATCACTTTATTCCATTACTCAACAATATGAAAGCAGACAAAACTTATTCCCCCTCAGGAGACTGAAAAGATTTGGCATGGGTCCTTAGATCCTCAAAAGGTTTTACAGCTGCACCATCTAGTCAAATGGCTACCCAGACCCTTCACATTGCCCCCCTCCTCCCCTCTCCACACCACTGCCACTATCTGTTGTCCTCTATGCATAGTCACTTTAAATAACTCTACCTACATGTACATAATACCTCAACTAACCGGTGCCCCCGCACATTGACTCTGTACCGGCACCCCCCTGTATATATATATATCTATCTTTTTTTGCTTCTCTTTAATTACTTGTTATTTGTATCTCTTACTCTTATCTGTATTTTTATGGTTAGGTTAGGGGCTCGCATTTCATTGTAAGGTGAAGGTGTTGTATTCGGCGCATGTGACAAAAAGAATTGATTTGATTTGAGACCTAATTAAATTGAATATCTTCCCATAAATCTTACAGGTAGAATTAACCTCTTTAGAATGGCATGGCTGCCAAAGTTTGTGTATCTATTTTCAGTAATACCAATTACTCCACCGAAGACATTCTTCAAAAAAGTATACTCAATCATAACAAACTCGTTATAGGCAAATAAAATGAATAGACTAAAAAGGAAAGTTTTACATCTTCCTAAATATGAGGGTGGTTTTAACCTTCCAGATTTGAAATTGTATCAACTCACTACCCAAGGCTTTGACTTGCAACATATATTTGAATGAACTAAAGAGGAATATGGGTATATGGGTATATATTGATGGGTATATATTGAAGATGTGCATGCTCATCCCCAGAATCTTTTTAGCTGTCTATTTTTACGCTAAGAACATTAACAACGTCATAGTTAAGAATATTATAACGATATAGAAGAAAATGAAACGTATTTTACAAAAACAAATATCCCTCCATAGAAACACAACCTTATGGAATAACCCTTGGATAGCTTTTCAGAATTAAATTGTCCCACATGAAAAACTAAAGCATAGAAACAATAAATGACTTGGTAAGACCAAATACATTTATTTCCATTACATAATTAAAAAGTAATATTGGACTGACCAATGTGGGTAGTTTCAAATACACGGAAAAAAAGTGTTGGTCCCATGTTTCATGAGCTGAAATAAAATATCCCCGAAATGTTCCAGATTCACAAAAAGCTTATTTCTCTCAAATGTGGTGCACAAATGTGTTTATTTCCTTATTAGTGAACAGTTCTCATTTTACAAGATAATCAGACAGGAGTGGCATATCAAGAAGCTGATTAAACAGCATGATCACTACAAAGGTGCACCTTGTGCTGGGGATGAAAAAAGGCAACTATAAAATGAGATTTTGTTACAAAATACAATGCAGAGAGCATGCAGTTGGCATGTTGACTGCAGGAATGTCCACCAGAGCTGTTGCCAGATAATTGAATGTTAATTTCTCTACCATAACCCGCCAACCGGCCTCAAAATCACAGACCACGTGTATGGCATTGTGTGGGTGAGCGGTTTGCTGATGTCAACGTTGTGAACAGAGCGCCCTATGGTGGTAGTGAGGTTATGGTATGGGCAGGCATAAGCCAAGGGAAACGAACACAATTTCATTTTATTGATGGCAGTTTGAATGCACCGAGATACCGTGACGAGATATTGGAAGTCAATCAATCCGCCATCAATGACACAATGGAAAAATCTGATGATGTATTATTGAAATATTGAAATAGCATGGGCGACTGAGAAAAACAAGTTGGTACAATTTAAGACCAAGTGGCAAACAATAATGCAGGCACTAGGGATGGGGAGGTGAGCATGTGGGTCTGGGCAGAGGAGATGTGGTCATTACTTGTGGGTGTCTGTGAGTTGTCGTTCGTATGATTAAGTTTGTTTCAGTTTTTTTGTGGAATGTAGAAGCAAATGTTTGTAGTTTTTAATATGATAACTGATGATCAATGGGCCCCACCCTGGTTGGTAATTCAACCATGCTTACTACAAGTTTTGATAGCTGGCCGAGTGACCAATAAAAAATGCAATAATAATAATCATTTAAATCATGTAAGCTATGGTTTAGTAATTGTGTGATGTATGCATAGAGCAGTGGGAATATAACAGCCTAACAAAACCAATTCCATCCCCACCCCTGATCACAACTGATTGAGAAAGCTATTTGTTTGTCATGACAAGTAATGCATTATCTTGTGTGTCTAAGTAGCAGGCTGGCATTGTATAAAGGCAAGAAGGGGGAGCACTGCCACAACTTCAATGTTTGTAAAGCCAACACATGCAATAGAAAACACATAGGGAATGTAATGACTTTGAAACCCATCACATGGAACACATACTGTACTAAATGAGCAGTATGGACAGCAACCAAGACTTCACCAAGCAAGACTGCAAAAAATGTCCAAACCAGTAAGCAACATAAACAGCACCTGATATTACACCAACACTTTAAATGGAACACATTCAGTTCTATGATAAGAGCCGTCTGTGTCTGTGTCCTGTGCTATGCAGGAGTAATTAAGAGATCTGAGAATCTGGCAACCCAATGGGTTGAGCAGGAAATGCAGGCAGAGTGGCAGAGCTCAGAGCTCATGGGCCATGATTAATAAATGTGCATATCTGGCAACGCAGGGGGGTTGTAAGTCCATAGGCAAAGAAAGAGCAGCTCTCGCCTCTAAATGATAGAGATGTCTCCCAACCACAGATACAGATATGTAATCAGTTTTGACACAAAGACAAGAGAGAGAGAGAGAAGGAGAGAGAGAGCCAGCATCACCAAACCACTCTCTCTCTCTCTCTCTCTCTCTCTCTCTCTCTCTCTCTCTCTCTCTCTCTCTCTCTCTCTCTCTCTCTCTCTCACACACACATCTACTTTATTTCCTCTGTTTATGCCTCTGTCTATTCTAGTCATTTTCTTTCTCTTTCTCATTCTCTCATTTTCTATCTGTGTCTGTTTCTCTCTCTATATTTTTGTTTGTTTTCTGCATTATTCTATTCTGACCTACATACCCCCATCTCATCAATATTGCATATATCTGGATGATTATGCAGTGATCTGTATGTGAGGGAGGTCCCCTGGCTTCTCACTGCTACTCACTTCCTGGATGCTGGTTAACAAACACACAGAAATAGACACACACACACACACACACACACACACACACACACACACACACACACACACACATACACACACACACACACAGTACGTCATCCATACAAAGACACACACAGATCCCTGTTCAAACACAAATTATAAATGTTCGCAGACAAACAGAATGGTCTGGAGAAATGGTCTTAAGCATGTCTAGCAAAGAGGAGATCAAATGTATGGATAGAAAAATAATAAAATGGAAGGGGAGTGGAGTGGAATGGATCGTCACGAGGGGATACAGAGTGAGAGAGAGAGAGCGAGAGAAAGAGAGAGAGAGAGTGAGTGAAGGTGCAAGCTTCAGTTAACAAACAGCATGTTAAGCTGCTACTCTAACACCAGTCAGATGGGTTATAGTCCTTCATAAATGACCAAATTATCCCAACACAGAGACCATT
Organism: Oncorhynchus clarkii lewisi; assembly: GCF_045791955.1. Lineage (NCBI taxonomy): Eukaryota > Metazoa > Chordata > Actinopteri > Salmoniformes > Salmonidae > Oncorhynchus > Oncorhynchus clarkii. The sequence goes on along the minus strand of NC_092151.1, from coordinate 18,398,933 downwards.
TATGACAGTAGTGGCCACATAATGGCCATTCAGAGGATTAGAGGGGAGGCTTTGGGCTGCTTTTCTGGGTCTGTGTTGGTGTTTGTGTGACTGCCATTGAACATGACTGGCTCTGCTTTTTTTATGACAAAGAAAAGTATTTATGACAATGTGTGTGTGCGTGTGTGTGTGTGTGTGTGTGTGTGTGTGTGTGTGTGTGTGTGTGTGTGTGTGTGTGTGTGTGTGTGTGTGTGTGTGTGTGTGTGTGTGTGTGTGTGTGTGTATGACTCTGTTGGTGAGTGGTTGAGTGCATTAGTATAAATGCCTGCATTAGTTAGAGTAAATCACAGCAGTTAGGCAGTTGAACAGGGCCTGAGGGCTGGCCTACAGACACGACCACCATGGGAAGAGTCTGCTGCTAATGGATGAGTGTGTTAATGACTACCAACCATGTGTGTGTTGATTACAAACCATCTGTGTATTAACACACACATGGTTGGTAGTCATTAATACACAGATGGTTGGTAGTCATTAATACACAGATGGTTGGTAGTCATTAAAACACAGATGGTTGGTAGTCATTAATGATATTTAACCATCTGTGTATTAATGACTACCAACCATCTGGGTATTAATGACTAACAACCATGTGTGTGTTGATTACAAACCATCTGTGTATTAATGACTACCAACCATCTGTGTATTAATGACTACCAACCATGTGTGTGTTGATTACAAACCATCTGTGTATTAATGACTACCAACCATGTGTGTTAATGATTAAAAACCATCTGTGTATTAATGACTACCAACCATCTGTGTATTAATGACTACCAACCATGTGTGTATTAATGATCACAAATCATCTGTGTATTAATGACTACCAACCATGTGTGTGTTAATGACTACCAACCATGTGTGTTAAAAACCATCTGTGTATTAATGACTACCAACCATCTGTGTATTAATGACTACCAACCATGTGTGTTAATGATTACAAACCATCTGTGTATTAATGACTACCAACCATCTGTGTATTAATGACTACCAACCATGTGTGTTAATGATTACAAACCATCTGTGTATTAATGACTACCAACCATCTGTGTATTAATGACTACCAACCATGTGTGTATTAATGATTACAAACCATGTGTGTGTTAATGATTACAAACCATATGTGTATTAATGAATACCAACCATGTCTGTATTAGTTATTACAAACCATGTGTGTGTTAATGACTACCAACCATGTGTGTATTAATGATTACAAACCATGTGTGTGTTAATGGCTACCAACCATGTGTGTGTTAATGAATACCAACCATGTGTGTGTTAATTAAGCAATAAGGCCCAAGACGATGTTGTATATGATCAACATACCACGGCTAAGGTCTGTTCTTAGGCACGACACAACCCCTGAGGTGCCTTATTGCTATTATAAACTGGTTACCAACCTAATTAGAGCATTAAAAATAAACGTTTTGTTATATCCCTGGTATACGATCTGATATTCCACAGCTGTCAGACAATCAGCATTCAGGGCTCGAACCACCCAGTTTATAATGACTACTAACCATGTGTAGCCTCAATACCAGTCTTACTTACTCACGCTGCCTTGGGGTACATGTAATATTTTACATTTCATTGTCTGACTTGCAAGACTAAACTTTGTGTTTGTTTGTAAATAAGCCATTTGTGTTCAGCACAGACGACAGCAAGCACCACGCACAGTGAAAGAGAGAAACAGCACCGCTATCATTGTCAATGACTGCTAGAGCGTGTGTGTGTGTGTGTGTGTGTGTGTGTGTGTGTGTGTGTGTGTGTGTGTGTGTGTGTGTGTGTGTGTGTATGACTCTGTTGGTCAGTGGTTGAGTGCATTAGTATAAATGCCTGCATTAGTTAGAGTAAATCACAGCAGTTAGGCAGTTGAACAGGGCCTGAGGGCTGGCCTACAGACACGACCACCATGGGAAGAGTCTGCTGCTAATGGATGAGTGTGTTAATGACTACCAACCATGTGTGTGTTGATTACAAACCATCTGTGTATTAATGACTACCAACCATCTGTGTTTTAATGACTACCAACCATCTGTGTATTAATGACTACCAACCATCTGTGTATTAATGACTACCAACCATGTGTGTGTTAATGATATTTAACCATCTGTGTATTAATGACTACCAACCATCTGGGTATTAATGACTAACAACCACGTGTGTGTTGATTACAAACCATCTGTGTATTAATGACTACCAACCATCTGTGTTTTAATGACTACCAACCATCTGTGTATTAATGACAACCAACCATGTGTGTGTTAATGATTACAAACCATCTGTGTATTAATGACTACCAACCATCTGAGTATTAATGACTAACAACCATGTGTGTGTTAATGATTACAAACCATGTGTGTATTAATGACTACCAACCATCTGTGTATTAATGACTACCAACCATGTGTGTGTTAATGATTAAAAACCATCTGTGTATTAACGACTACCAACCATCTGTGTTTTAATGACTACCAACCATCTGTGTATTAACGACTACCAACCATCTGTGTTTTAGTGACTACCAACCATCTGTGTATTAATGATTACAAACCATGTGTGTGTTAATGATTACAAACCATCTGTGTATTAATGACTACCAACCATCTGTGTATTAATGACTACCAACCATGTGTGTGTTAATGAATACCAACCATGTGTGTTAATGATTACAAACCATCTGTGTATTAATGACTACCAACCATCTGTGTATTAATAACTACCAACCATGTGTGTTAATGATTAAAAACCATCTGTGTATTAATGACTACCAACCATCTGTGTATTAATGACTACCAACCATGTGTGTATTAATGATCACAAATCATCTGTGTATTAATGACTACCAACCATGTGTGTGTTAATGACTACCAACCATGTGTGTTAATGATTACAAACCATCTGTGTATTAATGACTACCAACCATCTGTGTATTAATGACTACCAACCATGTGTGTGTTGATTACAAACCATCTGTGTATTAATGACTACCAACCATGTGTGTTAATGATTAAAAACCATCTGTGTATTAATGACTACCAACCATCTGTGTATTAATGACTACCAACCATGTGTGTATTAATGATCACAAATCATCTGTGTATTAATGACTACCAACCATGTGTGTGTTAATGACTACCAACCATGTGTGTTAAAAACCATCTGTGTATTAATGACTACCAACCATCTGTGTATTAATGACTACCAACCATGTGTGTTAATGATTACAAACCATCTGTGTATTAATGACTACCAACCATCTGTGTATTAATGACTACCAACCATGTGTGTTAATGATTACAAACCATCTGTGTATTAATGACTACCAACCATCTGTGTATTAATGACTACCAACCATGTGTGTATTAATGATTACAAACCATGTGTGTGTTAATGATTACAAACCATATGTGTATTAATGAATACCAACCATGTCTGTATTAGTTATTACAAACCATGTGTGTGTTAATGACTACCAACCATGTGTGTATTAATGATTACAAACCATGTGTGTGTTAATGGCTACCAACCATGTGTGTGTTAATGAATACCAACCATGTGTGTGTTAATTAAGCAATAAGGCCCAAGACGATGTTGTATATGATCAACATACCACGGCTAAGGTCTGTTCTTAGGCACGACACAACCCCTGAGGTGCCTTATTGCTATTATAAACTGGTTACCAACCTAATTAGAGCATTAAAAATAAACGTTTTGTTATATCCCTGGTATACGATCTGATATTCCACAGCTGTCAGACAATCAGCATTCAGGGCTCGAACCACCCAGTTTATAATGACTACTAACCATGTGTAGCCTCAATACCAGTCTTACTTACTCACGCTGCCTTGGGGTACATGTAATATTTTACATTTCATTGTCTGACTTGCAAGACTAAACTTTGTGTTTGTTTGTAAATAAGCCATTTGTGTTCAGCACAGACGACAGCAAGCACCACGCACAGTGAAAGAGCACAGTGAAAGAGCACCGCTATCATTGTCAATGACTGCTAGAGCGTGTGTGTGTGTGTGTGTGTGTGTGTGTGTGTGTGTGTGTGTGTGTGTGTGTGTGTGTGTGTGTGTGTGTGTGTGTGTGTGTATGACTCTGTTGGTCAGTGGTTGAGTGCATTAGTATAAATGCCTGCATTAGTTAGAGTAAATCACAGCAGTTAGGCAGTTGAACAGGGCCTGAGGGCTGGCCTACAGACACGACCACCATGGGAAGAGTCTGCTGCTAATGGATGAGTGTGTTAATGACTACCAACCATGTGTGTGTTGATTACAAACCATCTGTGTATTAATGACTACCAACCATCTGTGTTTTAATGACTACCAACCATCTGTGTATTAATGACTACCAACCATCTGTGTATTAATGACTACCAACCATGTGTGTGTTAATGATATTTAACCATCTGTGTATTAATGACTACCAACCATCTGGGTATTAATGACTAACAACCATGTGTGTGTTGATTACAAACCATCTGTGTATTAATGACTACCAACCATCTGTGTTTTAATGACTACCAACCATCTGTGTATTAATGACAACCAACCATGTGTGTGTTAATGATTACAAACCATCTGTGTATTAATGACTACCAACCATCTGGGTATTAATGACTAACAACCATCTGTGTGTTAATGATTACAAACCATGTGTGTATTAATGACTACCAACCATCTGTGTATTAATGACTACCAACCATGTGTGTGTTAATGATTAAAAACCATCTGTGTATTAACGACTACCAACCATCTGTGTTTTAATGACTACCAACCATCTGTGTATTAACGACTACCAACCATCTGTGTTTTAATGACTACCAACCATCTGTGTATTAATGATTACAAACCATGTGTGTGTTAATGATTACAAACCATCTGTGTATTAATGACTACCAACCATCTGTGTATTAATGACTACCAACCATGTGTGTGTTAATGAATACCAACCATGTGTGTTAATGATTACAAACCATCTGTGTATTAATGACTACCAACCATCTGTGTATTAATAACTACCAACCATGTGTGTTAATGATTAAAAACCATCTGTGTATTAATGACTACCAACCATCTGTGTATTAATGACTACCAACCATGTGTGTATTAATGATCACAAATCACCTGTGTATTAATGACTACCAACCATGTGTGTGTTAATGACTACCAACCATGTGTGTTAATGATTACAAACCATCTGTGTATTAATGACTACCAACCATCTGTTTATGAATGACTACCAACCATGTGTGTTAATGATTACAAACCATCTGTGTATTAATGACTACCAACCATCTGTGTATTAATGACTACCAACCATGTGTGTTAATGATTACAAACCATCTGTGTATTAATGACTACCAACCATCTGTGTATTAATGACTACCAACCATGTGTGTATTAATGATTACAAACCATGTGTGTGTTAATGATTACAAACCATATGTGTATTAATGAATACCAACCATGTCTGTATTAGTTATTACAAACCATGTGTGTGTTAATGACTACCAACCATGTGTGTATTAATGATTACAAACCATGTGTGTGTTAATGGCTACCAACCATGTGTGTGTTAATGAATACCAACCATGTGTGTGTTAATTAAGCAATAAGGCCCAAGACGATGTTGTATATGATCAACATACCACGGCTAAGGTCTGTTCTTAGGCACGACACAACCCCTGAGGTGCCTTATTGCTATTATAAACTGGTTACCAACCTAATTAGAGCATTAAAAATAAACGTTTTGTTATATCCCTGGTATACGATCTGATATTCCACAGCTGTCAGACAATCAGCATTCAGGGCTCAAACCACCCAGTTTATAATGACTACTAACCATGTGTAGCCTCAATACCAGTCTTACTTACTCACGCTGCCTTGGGGTACATGTAATATTTTACATTTCATTGTCTGACTTGCAAGACTAAACTTTGTGTTTGTTTGTAAATAAGCCATTTGTGTTCAGCACAGACGACAGCAAGCACCACGCACAGTGAAAGAGAGAAACAGCACCGCTATCATTGTCAATGACTGCTAGAGCGTGTGTGTGTGTGTGTGTGTGTGTGTGTAGCTGTGTATGCGTGCATGCGTGTGTGAGAGAGAGCGATAGTGAGTGAGATACATAGATAGAGAGAGAGATGCTTCTGTCTGAGAGTAAATGCCTCTTCCATTTTTAGTGTGACCACAACTCTACAATCAGCCTAGAGCACAACATAACCAGCCTCATGAACATCTCTATCATCAACACCTCTGCAAACAGCCCAGAGCATAACATAACCAGCCTCATAAACATCTCTGTCATCAACACCTCTACAAACAGCCCAGAGGACAACATAACCAGCCTCATAAACATCTCTGTCATCAACACCTCTACAAACAGCCCAGAGGACAACATAACCAGCCTCATAAACATCTCTGTCATCAACACCTCTACAAACAGCCCAGAGCATAACATAATCAGCCTCATAAACATCTCTGTCAACAACACTTCTGTCCTATGACCTAGTGAGCTCTCATTTCCCCCAATGTCCTGTACTGTGTAAAAATCCAACAACAACAAGCCTATTAAACTTGCCCAACGGACAGAAAAATAGAGACAACCCAGTGCCAAAAACAAAGACATAAAACCCATTCCTCTTTCCCCTTCCTTATTTCCTTCATCCTCTCGCCCATGAGTTCTGAATCCCAGCTAAAATGAGAATGATTAGCGGAGTCATTAGGACTGAGACATGAGATGCCCTTTCCCTGTGGGCCCTCTGTCCAGTCCCGTTGTTCAATTCCACTTTTATGGAGCTGGAGTTCTCTCTCTCCCTCTCCCTCTATTTTATTAATATCTCTATCTCCCTCCCTCCCTTTCGCTCTCTCTTCCTCTCTCCATCTTTCTCTCTCTCTCTCTCTCTCTCTCTCTCCATTTCTCTCACTCTCACTCTCTCTCTCTCCATTTCTCTCTCTCTCTCTCTCTCTCTCTCTCTCTCTCTCTCCCTCGCCCTTTCTCTCTGTCTGTCTGTCTGTCTGTCTGTCTGTCTGTCTGTCTGTCTGTCTGTCTGTCTGTCTGTCTGCCACACACACACTTTCTCTCCATCTTTTCTCTCTCCCTCTCTCTTTCTTTCTCTCTTCCTCCCTCTCTCCTCTCTCTCGTACTTTGCCAGCCCAGGATTAATCATGAGCCTAAGTGACGGGCGTCCTCAAAACCAGGAGCACATGAATGGGACGTCTCAGAGACATAAAAGAGCTGAGAATCATATTTTGAATATCTGTCGCTGTATCTCCGTGGAGAGGGCTGCCAAGCTCCGAGAGGTGTTGGTGATGGAGGGTAAAGTAATGGCCGACGTCCCGGGAGGGAGGGACGTGAATTACAAAGGTTCTCTAATTCAAATTCAGATTGCTTTATTGGCATGAAATGAAATGTATAGATATTGCCAAAGCAGTATAATGGTACAGCATTTCAGTAAATACAGTAAAATGCAATGAGGATAATGAAATACAGTTCATTTTAGTAGTAGCAATAACAGTGCATATAATCATGAATACAGGTACAACACTACTGCTGTTGTATTGTGTAATATTCAGTCGATACATTTAATGAAATAAAAATATGATTATGAAAAGAAAGAATGGCTAATAAGTAAACAACAACATGTACATGATGATGGTTCCACTATGTATTACTGTCAGTTATGTACAATGTAATTACTTCAAGAAATGAATGGTCATGTCTGGCAGTAATATTTGCGATTTCTCCCTCACCCAGAATAATTACCAGCTTATGTTATTAGTCAATGAACAGAAGTTGGAAGTTGATTGAGATATTTCTGTAACGTCGGGAAGTCAGGAGTCGGGAAGCAATTCTTCAGGGAGTAAATAATTTGAAAAATGAACAAAACATAATAGAAAACAAGAAACACGAACAACGCACAGACATGACACTGAAACAGAAACAATGATGCCTGGGGAAGGAACCAAAGGGAGTGACATAAATAGGGAAGGAACCAAAGGGAGTGACATATATAGGGAAGGAACCACAGGGAGTGACATAAATAGGGAAGGAACCAAAGAGAGTGACATAAATAGGGAAGGAACCAAAGGGAGTGACATAAATAGGGAAGGAACCAAAGGGAGTGTCATAAATAGGGAAGGAACCAAAGGGAGTGACATATATAGGGAAGGAACCAAAGGGAGTGACATATATAGGGAAGGAACCAAAGGGAGTGACATATATAGGGAAGGAACCAAAGGAAGTGACATATATAGGGAAGGAACCAAGGGAGTGACATAAATAGGGAAGGAACCAAAGGGAGTGACAGATATAGGGAAGGAACCAAAGGGAGTGACATATATAGGGAAGGTAATCAAGGAGGTGATGGAGTCTAGGTGAGTGTCAATAAGCGCTGGTGCACGTGACGATGGTGATAGGTGTGTGTAATAATCAGCAGTCTGGTGACCTGGAGGACAGAGAGGGAGTATACGTGACAATTTCCTTGCTAAAATCTGATCTTATTTGGGAGTATTTCTCACAGTAGAGGAAAAAGTGCATCTCTGTCTCTGCCTGCCCTGTGGTGCAGTGACCACATAGACGCTCCTCTTTGGGTAGCCATGTCTTTTTGTGTCTCCCTTTTTCTATAGCTCAAACAAAAAAATATATAATTTTTTAAAATTTTACCCCCTTTTCTCCCCAATTTCGTGGTATCCAATTGTTAGTAGCTACTATCTTGTCTCATCGCTACAACTCCCGTACGGGCTTGGGAAAGACGACGGTCGAAAGCCATGCGTCCTCCAAAACACAACCCAACCAAGCCGCACTGCTTCTTAACACAGCGCGCATCCAACCCGGAAGCCAGCTGCACCAATGTGTTGGAGGAAACACCTTGCACCTGGCGACCTTGGTTAGCGTGCACTGCACCCGGCCCGCCACAGGAGTCGCTGGTGCCTACGTATATGGTCTGTCTCAAGAGACATCGAACCCATCACTTAACTCACTCCAAGTCTTCCCCAACTCCGTCAAAGCCTGTAGGTTTTATTATTAATTTCCCATGGAAGTGGTCCCATTATTCAGTTTCTCCTTTCTTCCTCTTCCTCCTCCTCATCTTCCTCCTTTTCCTCCTCACCTTCCTCTTCCTCCTCCTCTTATTTTATCTTCCTCCTCATCTTCCTCTACTTCACTTTCATAGTCTTTCTCCTCCTTCTCTTCCTCCCCCTGCTGTGGATTCTTGTCCGTGACACCGACTGTGAAGAGACAGGTCGCTAACTCTATCTGGATCACTAGCTCACGCTAATCACAACCGTCACCGGTTGAGGTGTTTTAACTCTGGGATAAAAATAATCTGTCCTAATGAATCTCTGTGGTGCCGCAAGGAGATCTCTGCTGTTAATAATGGATCATATCTACACACACACACACACACTTAAACGCTTCTCACGTCAATAGACTGTGGCGTAACTGCTCAATAATGGATCATATTAACCAGGCTGGATCTTCGTCACACAGTCGTAAAGGACTGGGGGACGTTGTGGCTAGCTATGACTGTGGTTTTTAATAATGCATCATGTCTAGTCACCCTGTAACAGTGGGATTAGTCTTGGACCGGTTGCTAGACTAAAGCAAGTGGACTGGAGAGCATTAACAAACTCTGTAAAGCAATTGGGACATCCTCTTAGTGCACATTGATCTACCATCACTTACAGAATCATCATTTCAACACTTCATAATCACATTCTGATCCAGTACAGTATACTGTAGGCCACACACACACACACACACACACACACACACACACACACACACACACACACACACACACACACACACACACACACACACACACACACACACCCACACACCACACCACTCATACAACATAATGGAAGCAAAATTGGTAATATCTATTTTCTGTTATTCAAGTCCCATGACAGTGAGAGGTCCATTTAATGTGTTCAGTATATCTAGACTGTAGGGATTGACTGACTGTATTATATTGCTGTTTTTAAGAGAATGATAGTGGAGCAGCTCAACCACTCTGAACAGACAGTGGGGGCATCACAAATGGCACCCTATTCCCTATATAGAGCACAACTTTTGACAACAGCCATATGGGCCCTTGTCAAATGTAGTGCACTACAGGGAATAGGGTACCATTTGGTATGCCGGCAGAAATGTTCTGCTGGTTGTGAACAATAATATATTTTAGGCTGCAGTTTATTCAAGGGTTTTCCCATTAACCTCTTAGCTAATTTGAGGGCACCATCTGTAGCTAGAGTTTCCGTTCAAAAGCACACCAGTAAAAATAAACATTTTGTCCACAAGTCAATAGAGGGTTAAAGTATAATAAGATCTTAACCTGACTTCACCACCTTACCAGGTAGTAAAATTGACAACAATCATCAGTCTATGCAGCCTGTTCTTCACATTAAATTACAGTACAATATCTCTCTGTGTGCATCTCAGATGGCACCCTATTCCCTATTTAGTGCCAGAACCTGATCAAAAGTAGAGTATAAACTGAATAGGGTGCCATTTGGACGGAGACTATGCATTTCTTTGGCTCAGTGCTTTGTAACCAGAGTGGATTTGAGTGTATATGTTTAGCCAGCTACAGCTAGCTGGGTCCCTCTGTGAGCTGTTTGCCTGTTTAAGGAGCGTGTGTCTGAGGCTTCATGCCTTTAAGCTATTAGTGTATAATACAATTCAGTCGAGACAGGCAGCCTGGCGGCCATGGAATCGCATCAAAGACTTCTCGGGCACCCAATTGATAGACGCATTACTTTTGGAAAAGAGAAAAGAGGCCATTACAGAGGCACACAATTAAATGGGCACGGCACAGAGAGAGAATGTTCAATGTTCCAATAAAGTGATAAAGTACATGGAGTTAGTCACACAGGCCCCCAAACACATCCCCCCAAGACATCAAAACTATGAAACAACACATGAACACATGTAGTAACCAAAAAAGTGTTAAACAAATAAAAAATATATTTGAGATTTGAGATTCTTCAAAGTAGCCACCCTTTGCCTTGATGACAGCTTTGCACATTCTTGGAATTCTCTCAACCAGTTTCCCCTGGAATGCTTTTCCAACCAATATAAAATATATTTTGATTTGTTTACACTTTTTTGGTTACTACATGATTCCATATGTGTTATTTCATAGTTGTACAATGTAGAAAATAGTACAAATAAACAAAAGCCCTTGAATGAGAAGGTTTGTCCGAACGTTTGACTGGTACTGTACGTATTCAGACCCTTTACTCAGTACTTTGTTGAAGGACCTATGGCAGTGATTACAGCCATGAGTCTTCTTGGGTATGACACCATAAGCTTGGCACACCTTTATTTGGGGAGATTTTCCCATTCTTCTCTGCAGATCCTCTCAAGCTCCATCACGTTGGATGGGGAGTGTTGCTGCACAGCTATGTTTAGGTCTTTCCAGAGATGTTTGATCGGGTTCAAGACCGGGCTCTGGCTGGGCCACTCAAGGAGAGTCAGAGACTTGTCCCGAAGCCACTCCTGTGTTGTTTTGGCAGTGTGGTTAGTATCATTGTCCAGTTGGAAGGTGAACCTTCGCCCCCCAGTCCGAGGTCCTGAGCGCTCTGGAGCAGTTTTTCATCAAGGATCTCTCTGTACTTTGCTCCATTCAACTTTCCCCCGGGCCTGACTAGTCTCCCAGTCTCTACTGCTGAAAAAATTCCCACAGCATGATGCTGCCACCACCACGCTTCATTGTAGGGATGGTGCCAGGTTTCCTCCAGACGTGACGCTTGGAATTCAGGCCAAAGAGTTCAATCTTGGTTTCATCAGACCAGAGAATCTTGTTTCTCATGGTCTGAGAGTCCTTTAAGTGCCTTTTAGCAAACTCCAAAGGGGCTGTCATTTGCCTTTTACTTCAGATAGGCTTCTGTCTGGCCTTCAGCTGTGCAACCCTTTCCAAGCTACCATATACTGTATGTTTTATACAGCACTATAACACTGTATATCACTGTATATCACTGTAAAGCACTGTATATCACTGTACATGATATCACTGTATAGCACTGTATAGCACTGTATAGCACTGAATAGCACTGCATATCACTGTATATCACTGTAAAGCCATGTACAGCACTGTATATCACTGTAAAGTACTGTATAGCACTGTATATCACTGTAAAGCACTGTATAGCACTGTATATCACTGTACATGATATCACTGTATATCACTGTATATCACTGTATAGCACTGTATATCACGTATATCACTGTATAGCACTGTATAGCATTCTATATCACTGTATAGCACTGTAAAGCACTGTATAGCACCGTGTAGCACCGTATAGCACCGTATATCACTGTATAGCACCGTATATCACTGTATATCACTGTATAGCACTGTAAAGCACTGTGTAGCACTGTATATCACTGTATAGCACTGTGTAGCACTGTATATCACTGTGTAGCACTGTATAGCACTGTGTAGCACTGTATATCACTGTATAGCACTGTGTAGCACTGCATATCACTGTATAGCACTGTAAAGCACTGTGTAGCACTGTATATCACTGTATAGCACTGTGTAGCACTTTATATCACTGTATATCACTGTATAGCACATGTGGGCAGGGAGAGGAGGACACTCAAATGAAAAATGTGCACTTTCAAACCCAACTAAGGTTGCTGTCAACTTCATAAACGTAGATATCCCTGTATTGTGCAGTGGGGTAAAGCATATCAAGAACAGGCTGTAGTTGTAGCTAATTATAAACTGGGTAGTTTGAGCCCTGAATGCTGACTAGCTGACAGACGTGGTATATCAGACCATATACTATGGGTATGACAAAACATTTACTTTTCTGCTTGAATTATGTTGGTAACCAGTTTATAATAGCATTAAGGCACCTTGCAATATTTGCAATATATGGCCAATATACCACGGCTGTGTCCAGGCCATATACCACACCTCCTCAGGCCTTATTGCTTAAGTACAGTATATACCACACAGGATGAAGCCACTGTTACTGCCATTATTGGCTGATCAATTTCTCCATTTGGAAACCACTACACCATTCCAGCCTTATTGATCATCACATATCATGTATTATTTTATCGTCAATGAACAGAGGTGTATGTGAATGTCAAATAAATACAGTACAATAATTGTGGAATTTGAGTCAAATCAAAGAACATAATGGACTAAATAGGCTCTCTAGTCTAGACCACAAACAGGCCAGATGTATTTTAATAGGGCTGTGACCAACATATAAATTACACTAAACACATGTTTTAACCCAACATGACCCAATTTAAAGATTTTACTGAGTTACAGTTCATATAAGGAAATCAGGCAATTGAAACAAATAAATTAGGCTCTAATATGGATTTCGCATGACTGGGAATGCAGATATGTATCTTTTTGGTGACAGATACCTTTAAAAAAAAAAGGTAGGGGGTGGATCAGAAAACCAGTCAGTATCTGGTGTGACCACCATTTGCCTCATGCAGCACGACACATCTCCTTTGCATAGAGTTGACCAGGCTGTTGATTGCGGCCTGTGGAATGTTGTACCACTCCTTCAATGGCTGTGCGATGTTACTCCCTGACGAAGGCCATGCAGCCGAAACGCATCAGAGTTTTTAAACTTTGTTCCCATTGAACATGCCATACAAATAATGGCATGTTCATTAATTATATGAAGAGTGCCTTGGTCCTCCTTTCTTTTTGATGGCCAATGTACCCCTTTTACCAAAGAGCACCTTCTGTCTACCAAACTACTGTTGTGTATCTTAGCAGCGTTTCCCTTCCTCCGTTTTCTACGTGGCTGTGCGATGTTGTTGGAAATTGATGGGAACTGGAACATGCTATCGTACACATCGATCGAGAGCATCCCAAACATGCTCAATAGGTGACATGACTGGTGAGTATGCAGGCTATGGAAGAACTGGGACATGTTTTCTCCCAGGAAGCATGACAGATCCTTGCCACATTTTTTTTAGACAATTGTGCATTATCATGCTGAAACATGAGGTGATGGCAGCGGATGACTGGCAAAACAATGGGCATCAGGATCTCGTCACGGTATCTCTGTGCATTTAAATTGGCATAGATAAAATGCAATTGTGTTTGTTGTCTGTAGCTTATGCCTGCCCATACCATAACCCCACCAGCACCATGTTCACAACGTTGACATCAACAAACCGCTCACCCACATGACGCCATACACGCTGTCTGCCATCTGCCCCGTACAGTTGAAACCAGGATTCATCCAGCGTGCTAGTGGCTATCGAAGTTGAGCATTTGCCCACTGAAGTTTCGAACTGTAGTCAGGTCAAAACCCTGGTGAGGACAAAGAACACACAGATGAGCTTTCCTGAGATGATTTCTGACAGTTTGTGCAAAAATTATTCAGCTGTGCAAACACAGTTTCCTGAGCTGTCTGTGTGGCTGGTCTCAGACTAAACCGGGTGTGGAGGTCCTCCTGGGCTGGCGTGGTTACATGTAGTCTGTGGTTATGAGGTTGGTCGGACCTACTGCCAAATTCTCTAAAACTATGTTGGCTTATGGTAGAGAAATGAAAATTCAATGCTCCAGCAACAGCTCTGGTGGACATTCCTTCAGTCAGCATGCCAAAACTTGAGATATCTGTGGCATTGTGTTGTGTGACAAACTTTAGAGTGGCCTTTTATTGTCCCCAGTACAAGGCGCATCTCAAATCAAATGTTATTTGTCACATGTGCCGAATGCAATATGTGTGTAGACCTTACTGTGAAATGCTTACTTTACAAGCCCTTAAATAGAGTTAAGGAAATATTTACTAAATAAACTAAAATAAAAAACATTTATACAATTTTTAAAAAAGTAACAAGAACATTACTTAACAACAACAATGAGGCTATATACAGGGGGTACCAGTACTGAGTCAATGTGTGTGTCTACATGTTAGTCGAGGTAATTTGTAAAGTGACTATGCATAGATAATAAACAGCCAGTAGCATCAGTGTAAAAACACTGATGGGGGGGGGGGGGGTCAATGTAAATAGTCCATGTAATGATCATGCTGTTTAATCAGTTTCTTTATATGCCACACATGTCATGTGGATGAATTATCTTGGCAAAGGAGAAATGCTCACGAACAGGGATGTAAACACATTTGTGCACAACATTTGAGAGAAATAAGCTTTTTGTGCATATGAAACATTTCTTAGATCTTTTATTTCAGTTCATGAAACATGGGACCACTTTGACGTGTTGCGTTTATATTTTTGTTCATTATAAATACTAGAATTGAAAAAGGGTCATGTTTTTTTCAATCATAAGAATCATAAAATAGTATTCCTATCTCTCTGGCGCGCTCCATGTTGTCTTGCTTGAATTTCCCACGCTCTGCCACATCACTTCCTGTTTCAGCACCGTGGACAGCTCCGCGCTCTCTCATTTTACACCCATCGCTTATTCGGCGACTCCAGGCAGGGAGGCAAAGTTTTGGCAATATCTGAGTAACCAGTGCTGATTCCCGTATTTTAAACCAACGTTTCCCTTCGCAAATGTTTATCAGAACCCGTTGTGGCGATTAGAGAGGAAGAAATAAAAGAAGAAAGAACAGAAACACCAAGACCGAGGAGCCGAGATGAAATAAATATGCTAAGAGACTCTGATTCCGTAATACCGATTTCTCGCTTTCTACTATTTGGTTGCTGAGGGATAAGAGCGAGCGAGCGACCTCAGCGCTACGAGGGAGCGGAGAGGAGAGGACTTCCGTGCGGGGGACGCAAAAGGTCTGATCTGCATGTGAGAGCGTTGGTTCCACACACCCGGAGGAAAGAGATGCAGCCCTCGAGCAAGATCCTGAGTCTTATCGTCCTCGTGTTGATGGGCACAGAACTCACTCAAGTAGGTTTAAACACACGCCATTTTCCCCACTGTATTAGAGCTACGCTGTGGTGAGCAGTTACTTGGCACGAGATAAAATATTAGTACCCGGTGTCTTCTCGGTAGCCTAGACAGAGCTAAAGTGAATTAGCCAGTTTCCGCGTTTAAAGAGATTAACGGGTGGGATTACATGGCGATGATGTGGATACATTATGCTACACGGGCGCAGATAGCGCCAGCAGCGCCCAATGAATGTCACATAGCCTAACTCTAACGGGGCTCTGTGTAATGCGCAGGGATAGAGATGTACAAAATACTACATGCACACAAATGTGTAAATATACACATATATTACACACGTATAAATTATAAGCAAATGTAATGAATGAATAACAAATCAACCCATCCAACCAAATCATCTGTGTGAGGGTTAGGATTATGTCAGAATGGTTATTGTTTTTCATTCTAAATCGAATCATTATGATGTGTCTGATATATGTATCGGTATTCTGCATGTGTCGTTTGTTCCGAATAACAAGCAGTCAAATGTTATTGCATTTCAAGTAGCACAGCACACAGCATGGTCCTTTGAATGAGACCAAAGGAGAAGTTGCTGTGGAGCTTGAGAACCTGACTATGGAGACGAGAAAGGAGGTCTTTGTTCTAACCAACCAAATGAAATGTTATTGGTCTGGCATGAACGATTATCCACCCCGAAATATCAATCCAATCACCTAAGAAGTATCCAAGGCCGTAATGGTTGATAATGTAATTGAAGAATATAGTCAAGTGCTGTTCTATTGTAAAATGTCTTAATCACCAGCACAGCGTTTGTCAATCTGTGAAACGATGGTGTGCACAGTTAACCCTACAGTTCAAAGTTAATTCCCAAAAGTATAGCACAAATGTTTACGTAAAGGGTTGCTCAGATATTTTTAAAATTAAAAAAGAGATATATATATATTTAAAATGGTCTCACCAAACTACAGGTGTATCTGTTCATTCCCACAGACATACTGTTCATTCCTGTCCCCTTGTGCATAAACAAGCTAACATCAGGCTACCAAAACAAATTGGCATTAGTTCAACATAATCATTCGGTCAACATGTCCATTATGTGGAAATCTATTTCCCAATGTACAATCATCAACCACACAATATTCTATCTATTTCTTTTAAACCCTTTTAATACAAATTCAACCCCAGGCCTCAACATTTACTTTGTTTCAGATTGGATTAATGTTAATGGACAGCTCTGTCAAATATCACTCAGAGGATGTTGTTGGACTGACGTTGGTGCCAAGTGAGGTGTGTGTTTTCTACATCACACAGCCTCAGAGAGAAATAGCTGACCCCACAAAACACATAGACACTCTGCTGCCCTCATCTCTCCCATGCATCTTTCACCATGACCAACACATCACTGTAGTCGCCCTATAACACTGTGACACAAACACTGCGCTGAGCTCTCAGTAATGCTGACTCTGTTGTGCATGTTGCCCTTCTGATCTCCTTGATTGAAGAGGAAAAGGCATACGAGGTTGGACGTCATCCTGCATTATACAGTTTGGGTGCTGCATGTTGTCTGTAAGGGGCTGTGTTGACACTGTAGTTTGTGGCCCTGGATGGCATTGGTGTGTGTGTGTACATGCATGTGTGTGTGTGTGTGTTTATATGATTGCATGTGTGTGTTTGAGTGTGTGACTGTGCGTGAGCATTTTGGATGGATGTAATTTGTAACAAGGTCAGTCAATATCTGGCCACAGCCTCAACCCCAACCAGCCTCCAGCATTATCAGAACCACTATAATACTCACTGTGGCTATAGCCTCAACCCCCTCTGGCCTCCAGCATTATCAGAACCACTATAATACTCACTGTGGCTACAGCCTCAACCCCAACCAGCCTCCAGCATTATCAGAACCACTATAATACTCACTGTGGCCACAGCCTCAACCCCAACCAGCCTCCAGCATTATCAGAACCACTATAATACTCACTGTGGCTATAGCCTCAACCCCCTCTGGCCTCCAGCATTATCAGAACCACTATAATACTCACTGTGGCTACAGCCTCAACCCCCTCCGGGCTCCAGCATTATCAGAACCACTATAATACTCACCGCGGCCACAGCCTTAACCCCCACCGGCCTCCAGCATTATCAGAACCACTATAATACTCACTGTGGCTATAGCCTCAACCCCCTCTGGCCTCCAGCATTATCAGAACCACTATACTACTCACCGTGGCTATAGCCTCAACCCCAACCAGCCTCCAGCATTATCAGAACCACTATAATACTCACTGTGGCTACAGCCTCAACCCCCACTGGCCTCCAGCATTATCAGAACCACTATAATACTCACCGTGGCTACAGCCTCAACCCCCACCGGCCTCCAGCATTATCAGAACCACTATAATACTCACCGTGGCCACAGCCTTAACCCCCACTGGCCTCCAGCATTATCAGAACCACTATAATACTCACTGTGGCCACAGTCTTAACCCCCACCGGCCTCCAGCATTATCAGAACCACTATACTACTCACCGTGGCTACAGCCTTAACCCCCACTGGCCTCCAGCATTATCAGAACCACTATAATACTCACCGTGGCTACAGCCTCAACCCCCACTGGCCTCCAGCATTATCAGAACCACTATACTACTCACCGTGGCTACAGCCTCAACCCCCACTGGCCTCCAGCATTATCAGAACCACTATAATACTCACCGTGGAGCACTATTTATAGCTTAACCGACAACAGAACCCTTACAACATCAAACACCACACACATCACACTCAAGGATGCCGAGGTAGAGGGAAATTGGGTGTTTTGGAAAGAGTCGGCGTGAGAGAGATTGGGGAGAAAGACAGAGAAATAAGGGTTGGAGTTAGACAGAGAGAGTGTGTGAGAGGGACAGAGAGAGAGAGCGAGAGAAAGAAAAAAGAGTAAGAAAGAGAGAGAGCAAAAGAGAGAGAGAGAGGGGGGGGAGAAAGGAGCAGAGATAGAAAGAGAACAGAACAGAGCAGAGCAGAGATAGAAAGTGCAGCACATTTCTTTGTGATCAAAGCCAGACTCACATTTATTGAACAGATTCTGTTTCAACATAACTTGCTCTAGAGGTGATGATTTATGTCTCCCCACTTCCCTTTTACCCCTACAGCCTGGACAGATACAGATGTCTTTCTGAAAACATTGCCACTGCAGGCTATTGTTTTATTTTAGAGGAACGTACAAGTATTTAGGAGATGTCACTGAGGTGGCCAGTGTACATATCAATCTGTGTTATTTCACTGTCCTTAGTCTACAGCAGGACTCTCTAACCCTCTTCCTGGAGAGATACCCTCCTGTAGATTTTCCCTCAAACCCCCAGTTGTATCCTGATTCAGCTCATCAACCAGCTAATTATTAGAATCAGATGCACTAGATTAGGGTTGAGGTGAAAACCAACAGGACTGTAGCTCTGCAGGAACAGGTTGGAGAGACATGGTCTGCAGTATGCACTGAAATGAAATGTATTATTTCTACTGTAAACCGTGGAGGATGATTTGTGCCAGTTGCTGTGGTCTGGAGCACAACAACAACAAGTCACAATGATGGACATCATCTTTCTGTCTCTGTCGTTTTATCTCTCTCTCTGTTTCTCTCCATCACACACTCATGTACACACTCACTTTCTCTCAGACACACAAAGACACACACACAAAGGCACAGACAGACAGGCACAAACAGACAGGCACACACACACACACACACACACACACACACACACACACACACACACACACACACACACACACACACACACACACACACACACACACACACTGGCTGTCAATTCTTCAGGCAATATAACCAACATCCGTCCTCACATCTTGACAGATGTTCTACCTTAACACATCAGATGATCCACCACATCCTTTTCGTCATTATATTGGCATACACATCATTATATTAGCATACACGTCATTATATTGGCATACACGTCATTATATTAGCATACACGTCATTATATTAGCATACACGTCATTATATTGGCATACACGTCATTATATTAGCATACACGTCATTATATTAGCATACACGCCATTATATTAGCATACACATCATTATATTAGCATACACGTCATTATATTAGCATACACGTCATTATATTGGCATACACGTCATTATATTGGCATACACGTCAGACCCCTAGAGCAGTATGTGTGCCAGAGTTTTTAAATGAACATGTATTCAGAGCATAGCTAGTATGTGGAGAAGGGTCTGACGGCGACAAGGGGGATTGGTTTCCCTGGGCGGTTCATCCCTGGAGTTATCCTGGTCTTGGGCCGCAGTCAGACCTTATTGAGGATCTGGGCAGTATTAATTCCAGAATTCCTTCATGTTTGAAGCATAGCTAGTGTGGGAAGTATTTGTTGTGTTTCTTAATGAACATGTTTTTGAAGCAGAAATACTATAGTGAGTGTTTGTTGTTGTTGTTGGTGTATGTTGTCAGGTATGCAGAGAAGGGCCAGCTGTTCCCGTGGCAGCTCCCTGAAGGCTTCAAGCCCGCTACACCCGCTAGAAGAGAGAGAGAGAAATAGGTGTTTATAATGAAAAGTTTACAATATAATCAATTCAGTTATTGTGAAAGAGAGAAAGATGGAGTGTCTGCAGCTGCATTACATTATACTGTGATTGACGACTTGGATTTGATTTATTCATAAATCAATGCAAGTGAAACTCTGAAAGTTAGTTATCATCACAGAGTTGTACTAGTGTACATATGTTAAACTGTACTTTCTCAGTTGTACACGTAGACGATCTGAAATGGCTATATTGTCCTTTTACATTTATCCTATAAACATGTCTCTCTCTGTGAAATAGTCAGCCAAGCATGACAAGACTGAGCAGTCCTCCACTGACCGATCTGGTCCACTGATTTATCCCCTATTAGCTGATCTGTCCATGGGGAGGGTCAGGGGGAGGGCTTCCCGGACACAGATTAAGCTTAGTCATGGACTAAAAACCATGCTCAAGGTCTAGGATAATTTCTGTTGGGGAAATCGTCCCAGAGAGTGTTAGTGTAGAGTATTAGTGCTTAGTACTGATATGCTAACTGACTGGTAGAGTTGAGATGGCCCTGGGCTGGGGTGAGCAGAGCTGGGCAGGGGAGAAGAGGTCAGGGCAGGAAAGGGATGGGTTGGATTTAGCTGGGATGGACAGGGCAGGGCACAGCGGTGAACTGACCCCCTCTGATACCTCAAATTGTCCTGCAGAGTCACAACTGCTGTGTTCTGTACACTGAGAAAGGTCGCGAGAGAAGGGGGACGGAGAGAGAAACTCAGAGAGAGTGAGAGTAAGAGAGAGAAAGAGACAGATACAGAGGGGGAGAGCGGGAAAGGGAAGGGGAAATAGAGTGAAGGTGAGAGAGAATGGGAGAGTGAGTCTTTTATTTATATCAGCATATTGCATTACTGTGAGGACAGAAGTAGCCCATATAGCACTGTGGATATTTGGGGTCTTGATGTAATAACTTGCAGTATTACATCTAAGCCTATAGGTGGAGAACTAAACAAGTATTCTAATGCTCTGTTCGGTGCTCTGCTTGGTGCTCTGTTTGGTGCTCTGCTTGGTGCTCTGTTAGGTGCTCTGCTTGGTGCTCTGCTTGGTGCTCTGTTCGGTGCTCTGCTTGGTGCTCTGTTTGGTGCTCTGCTTGGTGCTCTGCTTGGTGCTCTGTTCGGTGCTCTGCTTGGTGCTCTGTTCGGTGCTCTGTTCGGTGCTCTGCTTGGTGCTCTGTTCTGTGCTCTGCTTGGTGCTCTGCTTGGTGCTCTGCTTGGTGCTCTGTTCGGTGCTCTGCTTGGTGCTCTGTTCGGTGCTCTGTTCTGTGCTCTGCTTGGTGCTCTGCTTGGTGCTCTGCTTGGTGCTCTGTTCGGTGCTCTGTTCGGTGCTCTGCTTGGTGCTCTGTTCGGTGCTCTGCTTGGTGCTCTGTTCTGTGCTCTGCTTGGTGCTCTGCTCAGTGCTCTGATTCTTCACAATTTTTACATGAGACAGATTTGCTTTGCTTTGTAATTCAAAAATGTATTGAGTAAAATGATTCTAATTATTAAAGGGAGGATTCAAAATATTCACAAGGTGATGGGAGAAAAGAAGTGGACAGGTATTGGGCCCGTATTCATAAAGCGTCTCACAGTATGAGTGCTGACCTAGGGCCAGGTATCCTTGTCCATGTCATCTTGGATCAGCACTCATACTCTGAGTGCTTTGGGAATATGGGCCCTGGTGTGTCATATTGGTGTTGTGGCAATTCTGGTGTGGTAGATTTCTTAAAGGGTTCACTTGTGATTTTTCTTCTTGATCTTCTTTCTTCCAGTCTCTCATGGTCTCTCTCTCACTCTCTGGTGTTCATCCAGTAGATATCCTCCTAACAGAGTATAATACAGAAACTCATGGGTGGGTTGAGAGAGAGAAAGATCCATAATCCAGCAGAACATGAATGTTGTTATGTTTGCGTTTAACACCGTCAGAAAGCCTTTGGTGGCGCATTTATTCATACACACTTAAATTGGGTTGTGACATTCATGTGATATCGCGCGGCTATTTAACGAACAATATTATGACTACTGTCCCTTTGGTTTACAAGCAATACCGAAAGCAGCCACACGATGGCGCCAGAGTCTTTCGCATAGGCCATACATCTCTTCAATTTTATTTTATACTCGAATGCAGTGCTGATGATGACAGTTGCGCGCTGTCGGGATTGTTTAAATAAAGACATACAATTGTTGACGTGTATTAATGCATTTGGGATTATACGTTGCCGTTATCCATATTGCATGCCCTGTTATGCGTGTATATTTTTTATTTAACAAAGCAAACCAGTGAAGAACAAATTCTTATATACAATGACGGCCTACAGCAGGAACAGTAGGTTAACTTCCGTATTCAGGGGCAGAAGGACAGATGTTTGCCTTGTCCGTTCGGGGATTCGATGCACCAACCTTTCGGTTACTGGCCCAACGCTCTAACCACTAGGCTGACCACCAGGCTACCTACCGCCCCATATATATCTATATATGATCCTTATTGCCTAGCTCACCTTCATTAAATAGAATAATAACGGACTACATGGGGTTGATCATTAAATTAACGTCAAGTTGAGTTATTCTCCGTACCCCAACAGCTCGCGCTCCACGGGGGTGGGGTGAGAAAAATATCACCTGCCCGGCCTGGAAAATTAAGCACTCGAGGGTGGCGCGACCTTACCCGAAACTGCTCTTTGCCTAATCCCCCCGGGGATAATAACTCGCAATCCGAGATAATACCAGCCAGGCAGCCACCGACCCCCGGTGACACCGGGAAGGGCGTCTCGAGCAGCAGGCAAGACGAACCTGGCTTACATCACCGTTACGCGTTGCTCGTGCTGCCATAGATCGGTAGGCATCTCCTCCCTCCCTCAGCCTTTTGGAACAGCCTGTGTGTATTCACTGCACTTAATCAAGGAGCGCGCGAGGCAGGAGGCGGACGGAGGGCGTGAACTAAAGAGGAACGGAGAACGGGAAAACCACCAGAGCGCGGGACAGCACAGAGAGAGAAAGAGATACCCATCCAGATACATTTTATTTTCTCTCTAAACCGCTCCTCAATCACACTTTCTCCCGGCTTTCGGGACTGTCAGATTCGATATCGAGGGTTTATTATCATTAATCTGATCCAAACCTGCAAACCTGCGGGATTTTTCCAAACTCCGAACCCTTTAGCCTTTCACCAGTGATGTCCAAGGAACAACCGACCAAACCGGGGATACGGGTGGTACTCCAGAAGGCTATGGCTTCGCTAGGCAACATGGATTGCCTTGCTCGTTTCTCGACGGATTGTGCTCCAATAGAATGAAGCTGGTTTGGGTTAAACGCAGAGTGCAGAGATGTCGGTGCCGTTGCTGAAGATCGGCGTTGTGCTGAGCACCATGGCGATGATCACGAACTGGATGTCGCAGACTCTGCCCTCTCTAGTTGGGCTCAACACCACCAAGCTCACCGCGGAGAGGGCAGGCTACCCGGACAGGAGCACCGGAGTAAGTGGCACCGCTACTTTACGCTTCCCGCGGGTTCATTTTGTCTGCATAAAAAATTACTGGTTTTGCTACCAATTTTTACCTGGCTGGAGGATTTTATTTGGTTGGTTAATGAATTATTAAAAGTTTATTTAGGCCTACTAGGCTATTGCCTCCACCAAAATCTCATATTTGTTGCTTGACAGGGTCACTAGTATTTATGTTGTGCTGCTTATGTTTTCAGCGCCTGGATGCTTGTCAGATCTTAGAGAAAATCGAATTTCAGAGGCATGATTAATATCGCCTCTCTCATGTTGATCACTCGCGGGATAGATATAGAGACGGAGAGCGAGATAGTCTCGTTGTATCTTATTGTATGTTCGAGGAGGGGCGTGGGAGCGCGCTGCATTGTGAGAGGTGGAGGAGAACAAGGGCGCGCGGTGGAGACCGAGAGCGACAATGAGTTTGTTTGGATGCTGCCATTGATAAAACGCTGCAAGGTAAACATTTTGTGAAAATGAAATTTCGCATCCAGACCTTTCCAGTGAAGTCAGCTGGGTTCCTCTTTGTCCCCGGCAGCCAGGCAACCTCCGTTCAGCGGGGTCTCTGATTATCGAATGAAGGGCGCACCAGAGAAAAAAAAGGTCATTTTATTACGCGGGGCTTCTTGTCTTCTTGTGTCTTTGTCAAGCACAATCTGACTTTTTGGTTAATCAAAGTAAATTGTTATGATTATAATGAAATATAAATCGTCTCATACTTTGTGAGATATTTTACGTATTAAGGTTGACTATGAAACCATTCATAAAACCCACGCCTTCATGGGTTACATTTTTGGCAAAAAGCTATTGGATCACGACATACACTATTTCAATAGAGTCATTTAAAAATGAACAGTACTATCTACTTCAATGTAAAGGCTGTACTGTAACGAATAAAGATCCCCGTGCCTACATAGTCATTTTAGTTTAATACTTGATGATCAGATGGACAAAATGTTGCGTTATTACATCGTAATAAAGATCAGTCGGGTGGAGTGCTTTGCTTTCTCTAATCTGTACTCCCGCGGGATTATTGATAAAAGATTCCTCCAAACGAACTTGCCTTTCATGGTGATATAGTCCTAATGTCTGGATAAGCTAGTGTAGTAGAGTGCTACAGTACCTAGTAATCCACTATCCACCTTGTCACTATATTCACTCAATGCCCCTGTGAAGTGAATATGGAAAGGTTTCCAGTTGGTTTTAAACATTCACATAGTTTTATTTTCAATTAATTTACCACATTTTAAGTACATTATTGGTGACATTTTTGGTGAATTTATAGGATAGTATGTACAGGGATGACTAAAACAGTATCCAAGCACTATATCCTATGACAGTAGTGCGCCAAAAACATCATAATGCACTTAGATCAATGTTCACTATTGAAATAGGATGGTCATGATGTAGGCTACAGTGAAACAATAGATTGTGGATGAGTGTGTCGATTCAGGATCAGGATGCTGTTGGCGCTAGCCCAGTCTCAATGTGGACTGATTGGACTGTGTTGATTGTTTAGTTTTGACAATGTCACACCTTCTATTTGTGTTGTTTTATAATTGGCCACCAATAACTTTGATAATGTACATAGATGAGTTTTTGGACAAGTCTCGACCAGTTCGATAGGCTGCCAATCCCCTCTGATGGCATGTTATAATTTGCTGGAGCAGGGCAGGAGGAGTTTAACGGTTCTCATCATGGCCAGATGGCGTCGTGCGCAATCCTGCGTGCGTGTGCATCCCACAGTCAGACTGACATTATGTAAGCTCTGGCTGTATCTATGTAGTAGTGAGGGTTTAACGCACGACTCCACCACTCCAACGGGTGCGACACGTCACCACAAGCATACACCGTGTGATTGAAACGTACTGCTAAGATAAGCCTATTCAGTCAGAGAGCAGGCGAGGAGGGATGGGGTACAATACTTTATTCAACAAATCCCTGACAATTGGATTATAGGATGAATGCTTTTGTTATTCTCTTGTCTCATCTGTTTTCTCTTATTTTTTTCCTTTCATCCCCTCATCTCTTTCTATCCCTTCCTCACCTCTCACCTCTCTCAAACACTCTCCTGTTTTCTCTCTCTTTCGTCCTCTTCTTTCCCACTTTATGGAACATCACTTTCTTTCTTGCTTCTGAATCTCTCGCTCCCTTTTTCCCTTTCTCTGTCCATCCTTCCCTCCATCTCTCTCTTCCAGGTGTTGCCAGCGAACCCAGAGGAGTCATGGCAGGTGTACAGTTCTGCCCAGGACAGTGAGGGGAGGTGTGTGTGCACTGTGGTGGCACCGCAGCAGTCCATGTGTTCACGAGACGCCCGCACCAAACAGCTGAGGCAGCTACTGGAGAAGGTAACTATGGTGACATAATGTCCACAGCAACACTAATGACCTGTCATGTCTTACCTCACAGACCGCGACCCCCCCCCCCCCCCATCCTTGACAGCAGCCCAAGCATGCACTCACACAAACACAGACACATGGAGAGCATCCCCAGACAAGCTACGGGAGCAGCACCCTGCCTCAACCAGTTCAACATCACAGACTATGAGCCCATGCTATAGAAATATAATTTCTAGAATGGGCATCCCCATTCAAGCCAATGTTCTGTGATGGATGAATCGGTGGCCATATTGAGTGTACTCATGCCCATTTCTAAGTCTCCCTGATCTCCCCTGTGATAGGTCCAGAACATGACCCAGTCCATCCAGGTGCTGGACCAGCGGACCCAGAGAGACCTGCAGTACGTGGAGAAGATGGAGGTGCAGCTGAGAGGTCTGGAGACCAAGTTCAGACAGGTGGAGGAGAACCACAAGCAGAACATCGCCAAGCAATACAAGGTACAGCAGCAGCCCAGCACACCTAAACCCACCCTGCTGGGGCTATGGGGCTATCACCATGACCACTGCCACTCATCAGACACAACCACCTCCACCCTCCATGGATGGGTTTTTGTGTGTGCCCACGGCCCACTCAGGATATGGTCCAGCATCAGATGATAATCAACAACATTCTTATTCTAAAGTTGTTTGAAAAGATACTTAGATGCTGGATCCTCGCAGATTATCAACAGAGAGCACTCAAAAAATGCAATTTCAATACTTATCTATTATCTATATTTAATTACTGGTTAATGAATGAGTGTTGAGATTGAACCATAGGTGTGCTGCATATTTCCTTTTCTATGGTTCAGCATCACCAACCTCACCTAGAGTGTTTTCTATAGTCCCTAGGAACAGCTCTGAGTTGTAATGTATCAGGACTGTATCAAAATTAACTAAAGACCCGGGACTTAGGACTTTTGATAGGAAGGTTGTGGATTCAATATCTAAATAAACAGTCTTCTTCCTCCACAACACAATTGGCTTGTAACCGTTATTACAACCGCAACTACCATTTCCACTAAATCTAGTACTACTACTAATAACACTAGTAACCATAATTCATTCTGGGGTACGAGCTGGAGGGATACTGGACAATTCAGTGGGCACATGCAAATACTATCATCAACCAGATATTCATTCATTGCTTGGCTCACCTTCCTTCCTCCTTTCCTCCCCTCTCCTGCCTTTAAAATTATTATCACCAATGCCAATTTAGCACCACACATTCTTTGATTGATTGATTGGTTGATCGGTTGATTGGTTGATTGATTGAACTAATCAATGAGAGAGGGTAGTAGATTCACCAGTAAGTCACAACTAACTTTTAAAACCACATAGTTCGTAAATTCACTCTGGCTATCTACTCCGATTTAGAGCACCTCGCCAGTGCGCAGAAAAACTGATGAATTTCCGAACGCTCAACACCCGTTGAATATGGCGGCGTCAGTAAACGTCGGCAAAAAAGCATCATTAAATTGATGCCAGCCGCACAGTTACAGTCACAAATACTCTAGATAACATGTAAACAGCCTAAACAGCTCTGCGAGGGCGAGTAAAATGGTCAGAGTGAGGTGTTGACTAGTTTGTGTCTGGAAGTAGCTATCAAGCTATCCAACGTTAGCCAGTTAGCTTGGGTGCTTGACTGCCGTTGTGAGGTCAGATCGCTCGGATCAACCCTACTCCTCGACCAGAGCATCCAGTGTGCGCTCTGAACGCTCCGAGAGCGAACCGCTCTGAATTTACTAATGTACAATCTGACAACTCTCTGAACTTACGAACGCCCAGAGCGCACTCTGAGCGCACTCTGGCAATCCAGATTCAATTTACGAGCATACCCATAGTCAGAAGCTACATGCACATTGATGTAAGTTTCCTGGCACTCCATTTTCCCACTCCTCTCCAGTTACCTGTCTAATGATGATAGACTAAACTTCACCATGTATTGTAGTCTCAGCATTAACAGCAGTATCAATCACAAAACAACTATTTCCACCCCCTGCATCCCTGACTGAGTGTCTACATTTCCAATGCATGCCTCCCACATTCATATCATGAGTGCAAATTCAAAGCATGCTTAACATACTCTCTAATCCAGTGTGTGTTGTTCTGTGTCTCTTAGATAGGTTAGTGAGCTAGATGTCAACAGTATGTTATTTTCTTGCTTGCAGGGCTAACTTTAGGACATGTAAAGAGAGAAGAAGAGGCAGGTCAATCTCATGTTCCACCTGAACTGGGCTACCACAGTACTGCGAGATTTACGAGCGTTCATGATTTACCTTTCGCACCATTAGTACTACTACTACTAAGAAACTCCACGCACCCCTTTCCCAAATAACCAACCAGCCAGCTCTACCTACCTGAAACCCCACTTACCCCTTTCTCAAATAACCAACCAGCCCACTCTACCATTCCTGAAACCCCACCCACCCCTTTCTCAAATAACCAACCAGCCCACTCTACCTACCTGAAACCCCACCCACCCCTTTCTCAAATAACCAACCAGCCCACTCTACCTACCTGAAACCCCACCCACCCCTTTCTCAAATAACCAACCAGCCCACTCTACCTACCTGAAACCCCACCCACCCCTTTCTCAAATAACCAACCAGCCCACTCTACCTACCTGAAACCCCACCCACCCCTTTCTCAAATAACCAACCAGCCCACTCTACCTACCTGAACCCCCACCTACCCCTTTCCCAAATAACCAACCAACCAGCCAACCCTACCTACCTTCCCTACCTTCCCTACCTTATCTACCTTACCTACCTACCTACATTCTTAGAAAAAAGAGTTCCTAAAGGGAAGCCTCTGTAGAAATGGTTCTACATTGAACCCCAAAGCATTTTACCTGGAACCAAAAGGGTTCTACCTGCAACCAAAAATGGTTATTCAAAGGGTTCTCCTATGGGGACACCCAAAGTTCTCTTTAAGGTTCTAGATAGCACCTTTTTTTCTAAGAGTGTACCTACCTACCTATCTTACCTACCTACCTACCTACCTATCTTACCTACCTACCTACCTATCTTACCTACCTACCTACCTACCTACCTACCTATCTATCTATCTACCTACCACAGATCTATTTCTGCATGTTACTGGTAGAACATTTCCATCAAAAGGCTTTTTTAAAAGAAAACAATTAGTTGTTTACAGTTATTATTCTTATTTTTTACTTTTGTTTTTTGTCTATGCATACTTGGTTACTAAAGACAACTACGTACCTATAAACATTAGTGATAATAACATCTGAAACCCTTTGTTGTGTGTGACATGTAAAAGCATGTAACTCTGTTGCATTTTAAACGATGATGACCAATAAAGAGCTTTCCCAATTGTTTCCTGGTGTACTGAGGGCTTGTGTTTAACGTACCGGCTCGTCTGCATCAGGACGGAGCCTCTGCTTGCTCGCCAATACGGTGGAACACACATCAGGATTTGTTTGCTCAGACACACACAAACACACTGTACACACACACACACACAAACACACAGGGCTATTGTGTTACTGTGAGAGAATGTCAGTGTAGGCCAGGCTAGAGTAGTCAGGGCCAGATAGGTGTTTTCTCCTTTTAAAAAAACTTTTTGGGAGTCTTTTCTTTTTTGTCTCCAGGCATGACACTGAACCCAGCTTATTTTAATCCTTTCAGGCCATAAAATCGAAAATGGAGGAGATTAGGCCGTTGATACCAGTGTTGGAGGAGTACAAAGCCGATGCCAAATTGGTATTGCAGTTTAAGGAGGAGGTCCAGAATCTGACGTCAGTTCTAAGCGAGCTCCAGGAGGAGATGGGAGCCTATGACTACGAGGAACTCCACAACCGAGTGTCAGGTCTTGAGGAGAGACTCCGAGCATGCATGCAAAAATTAGGTAGGCTGAGAAAGTTTCTGACACACACTCTAACACACAGACACAGACACACACAGACACACACAGACACACACACACACACACACACACACACACACACACACACACACACACACACACACATACACACACACCAGAGTGAAAGCTTCAGGCACATGTAGTACACACCTTAGAAACATTCTACATCAAGGTACACTACATACACTACGTACACTACGGACACTACGTACACTACATACACTACGTACACTACATACACTACGTACACTACATACACTACATACACTACGTACACTACGGACACTACGTACACT
This sequence comes from Oncorhynchus clarkii lewisi, assembly GCF_045791955.1. Taxonomy (NCBI): domain Eukaryota; kingdom Metazoa; phylum Chordata; class Actinopteri; order Salmoniformes; family Salmonidae; genus Oncorhynchus; species Oncorhynchus clarkii. Next base: position 18,368,408 of record NC_092151.1, on the reverse strand, counting down.
ACGTACACTACGGACACTACGTACACTACGTACACTACATACACTACGGACACTACATACACTACGTACACTACATACACTATGTACACGACATACACTATGTATACTACATACACTACGTACACTACGGACACTACGGACACTACGTACACTACATACACTACGTACACTACATACACTATGTACACTACATACACTATGTATACTACATACACAACGTACACTATGTACACTACGTACCCTACATACACTACATACACTACGTACACTACATACACTACATACACTATGTACACTACATACACTACGTACACTACATACACTACCTACACTACATACACTACGGACACTACATACACTACGTACACTACATACACTATGTACACTACATACACTATGTACACAACATACACTACGTACACACATGAAACACCTGAAAAGAAAAACACAATCCTTTCTCAACACACTGGAACACACCTTAGCTTCTTTCCAGATGTCATGAGCAGACATAATACTACACAGCCTATCAGTTAAATATGAATTACATGTATGTCTCACAATTATTTCAAAACACCTGTTTCTCAATATGATACAGTCCGACCTTTGTTTAATCCCAATTTACACTGACAAAAAAATATGATTCCATATTTTTGCCTGTCTCTGTTTAGCCAATTAGCCAATGTGTCAAAGGTGAATTTGATCATTTAACACATACCAGTGGAGGTTGCTGAGGGGAGGACGGCTCATAATAATGGCTGGAACGGAGTAAATGGAATGCCATTAAACATATGGAAACCATGTGTTTGATACCATTCCACATATTCCGCTCCTGCCACTACCACACACACACACACACACACACACACACACACACACACACACACACACACACACACACACACACACACACACACACACACACACACACACACACACACACACACACACACACACACACACTCCACACACACACACACACACACACAGAAATTCACAGACACACAAACACACAGGAGACAGTTCACAGAGTTTAGAGATCAGATGCGATAAAGGAGAGGTCAGAGGTCACTCAGCAGGAGACAGTTCACAGAGTTTAGAGATCAGATGAGATAAAGGAGTGGTCAGAGGTCACCCAGCAGGAGAGTTCACAGAGTTTAGAGATCAGATGAGATAAAAGAGCGGTCAGAGGTCACCCAGCAGGAGACAGTTCACAGAGTTTAGAGATCAGATGAGATAAAGGAGTGGTCAGAGGTCACCCAGCAGGAGAGTTCACAGAGTTTAGAGATCAGATGAGATAAAAGAGCGGTCAGAGGTCACCCAGCAGGAGACAGTTCACAGAGTTTAGAGATCAGATGAGATAAAGGAGTGGTCAGAGGTCACCCAGCAGGAGAGTTCACAGAGTTTAGAGATCAGATGAGATAAAGGAGTGGTCAGAGGTCACCCAGCAGGAGAGTTCACAGAGTTTAGAGATCAGATGAGATAAAAGAGCGGTCAGAGGTCACCCAGCAGGAGACAGTTCACAGAGTTTAGAGATCAGATGAGATAAAGGAGTGGTCAGAGGTCACCCAGCAGGAGAGTTCACAGAGTTTAGAGATCAGATGAGATAAAGGAGTGGTCAGAGGTCACCCAGCAGGAGAGTTCACAGAGTTTAGAGATCAGATGAGATAAAGGAGTGGTCAGAGGTCACCCAGCAGGAGAGTTCACAGAGTTTAGAGATCAGATGATATAAAGGAGCGGTCAGAGGTCACCCAAGGAGAGCTCACAGAGTTTAGAGATCAGATGAGATAAAAGAGCGGTCGGAGGTCACCCAGCAGGAGAGTTCACAGAGTTTAGAGATCAGATGAGATAAAGGAGAGGATGGTCACGTCATTGCTATGTTCTACTTCATCACTGCTGTCATCTCCCTTTCCCTCCTTCTCTTATTTATATCTCAGTAGACATTCCTCCTTCTCTATCCTATAGTTCTTCTCTCTGAGCCCAGCTCTCTATGTAACACCTGAAATATGTATCTGTCCCCTTCCCTCTCTAATGTGTCTACATTCACACTAGGATCAGGCTGATCCCTCCCTAATGTGTCAACATTCACACTAGGATCAGGTGGATCCCTCTCTAATGTGTCTACATTCACACTAGTATCAGGCTGCTCCCTCTCTAATGTGTCTACATTCACACTTGGATCAGGCTGATCCCTCTCTAATGTGTCTACATTCACACTAGGATCAGGCTGCTCCCTCTCTAATGTGTCTACATTCACACTAGGATCAGGCTGCTCCCTCTCTAATGAGTCTACATTCACACTAGGATCAGGCTGCTCCCTCTCTAATGTGTCTACATTCACACTAGTATCAGGCTGCTCCCTCTCTACTGAGTCTACATTTATTCACTGATTCCATAATCCTCAACTCATCATTCCATTCCAGAATGACTAACTGATGGTTTTGGGGTTAGATTTCCCTGTAGTCTAGCTCTGGTTGGCTGGAGCCATATTCAGGCCAATAGGAGATTAGATTAGACCTCATGTGCGTCTCTTACTCTCTCCCCGAGGTCCAGACCGACCATAATCCAAAGATAGGAACATGGTGATTAGAGGAAATAAATAAACACAGATTATTACTATAGTCTGTAATCCCATGGAGGTATTATGTAAGGTGCTGATAGTAGTGGTGTTTGCTCATGTGATGTTGTGTTTGTCTCGCTGCTGTTAACCTGCTGAGGTCTCATAGTCACAGCTTGATATATTTAATTTAATTTAAACCAGAATCAAAGTGTGCAAAACACACACATGATGTAGTTTTAACTTTCAAAACTGTCAAAATGTGAGAGAATAATACCGTTTTTGATAGAAAGAGTGAATATAGATAGACATGAGAGAAAGAGTGAGGGTTGAAGATAGATAGACATGAGAGAAAGAGTGAGGGGTGAAGATAGATGAGAGAAAGAGTGAGGGGTGAAGATAGATAGACATGAGAGAAAGAGTGAGGGTTGAAGATAGATAGACATGAGAGAAAAAGTGAGGGGTGAAGATAGATAGACATGAGAGAAAGAGTGAGGGGTGAAGATAGATGAGAGAAAGAGTGAGGGGTGAAGATAGATAGACATGAGAGAAAGAGTGAGGGTTGAAGATAGATAGACATGAGAGAAAAAGTGAGGGGTGAAGATAGATGAGAGAAAGAGTGAGGGTTGAAGATAGATAGACATGAGAGAAAGAGTGAGGGGTGAAGATAGATGAGAGAAAGAGTGAGGGGTGAAGATAGATGAGAGAAAGAGTGAGGGGTGAAGATAGATGAGAGAAAGAGTGAGGGGTGAAGATAGATGAGAGAAAGAGTGAGGGGTGAAGATAGATGAGAGAAAGAGTGAGGGGTGAAGATAGATGAGAGAAAGAGTGAGGGGTGAAGATAGATATAGACATGAATAATTGCATTTCCCAACCACATTAGTGCCAGAGAGATAATGACAGAAAGGGGGAGAATCGCACAAAGAGAGAGAAAAGCATAGAGAGGAAGAGAGACTATAATAGGGGACGGGACCGAAGCTGTTTGTTCGTTAGTTAACATTAAGATCTAACAACAAGAACGAGGTTGTTAACCATCTGTTCATAATGATAAACCCATTAATCAAACTACCTGGCTGTCATCAGGGAACACGGCGCAGCTAAGCGTTCAGGAGCTAGATATGTCAACTTCATATCAACTCCTCAATCAAGCCTAATTAACGATGCGCTCAGCTCAAACAGCCTAGAACGGGTAGCAGCAGCAGCATGAGCTCAGTGGATCCTACATAACCTGGAACAACAATCAAATCTCTCTCCCTCCCTCCATCTCTCTCCCCCTCTCTCTCCATCTCTTTCTCTTGCTCTGTCTCTCTCTCTCTCTCCTCATTTCTCCATCTCTCTCTCTCTCTCTCTCTCTCTCTCTCTCTCACCCTCCATCGCTCAGACAAACATAATGCACAGAATACCCAAGACCTTTATTCTCTGAGGATGACATACAGATGGAGGCCTAGACATAGACACAAACAACAATACACACATGCTATTGTTCTTTTGTGAATGAAGGCTGAGTGAATATGAATTTGTAAATTATGTTATTATGTGTAAGTACAATATGATTTCTTTATTAGAGCATGTTAGCCAATATGAATCATACAGATGCAGTGTTTAATCTATGAGAATGATATGCAGTATCTATGAGAGGTATTTCTATGTTGGTTATTCCTTCACAGCGTGTGGGAAGTTGACGGGCATCAGTGATCCTGTCACCATCAAGACGTCTGGATCCCGGTTCGGATCCTGGATGACTGACCCTGCGGCACCAGAAGGAGATACCAGGGTATACACACACACACATTTCAGCCGTCCATGAACATGGAGAAAGTACAATTACGACTCTTTAACACTTCGGTAGTGTCTAAAGCCCAGCTACATTAAGGTAATTATTTCCTGAGCTCGGTAGTGTCTAAAGCCCAGCTACATTAAGGTAATTATTTCCTGAGCTCGGTAGCGTCTAAAGCCCAGCTACATTAAGGTAATGATTTCCTGAGCTCGGTAGCGTCTAAAGCCCAGCTACATTAAGGTAATGATTTCCTGAGCTCGGTAGTGTCTAAAGCCCAGCTACATTAAGGTAATTATTTCCTGAGCTCGGTATCGTTTAAAGCCCAGCTACATTAAGGTAATTATTTCCTGACCTCGGTAGTGTCTAAAGCCCAGCTACATTAAGGTAATTATTTCCTGACCTCGGTATCGTCTAAAGCCCAGCTACATTAAGGTAATGATTTCCTTACCTCGGTATCGTTTAAAGCCCAGCTACATTAAGGTAATTTCCTTATTTCTACATTAAGGTAATTATTTCCTGAGCTCGGTAGCGTCTAAAGCCCAGCTACATTAAGGTAATATTTCCTGACCTCGGTAGTGTCTAAAGCCCAGCTACATTAAGGTAGTTATTTCCTAAAGCCCAGCTACATTAAGGTAATGTACCTCGGTCTAAAGCCCAGCTACATTAAGGTAAATTTCCTAGCTTATCGTCTAAAGCCCAGCTACATTAAGGTAATTATTTCCTGACCTCGGTCTAAAGCCCAGCTACATTAAGGTAATTATTTCCTGAGCTCGGTAGCGTCTGATGAGCTCGGTAGCGTCTCCTGAGCTCGGTAGCGTCTAAAGCCCAGCTACATTAAGGTAATGATTTCCTGAGCTCGGTAGTGTCTAAAGCCCAGCTACATTAAGGTAATGATTTCCTGACCTCGGTAGCGTCTAAAGCCCAGCTACATTAAGGTAATGATTTCCTGAGCTCGGTAGGCGTCTAAAGCCCCCAGCTACATTAAGGTAATGATTTCCTGACCTCGTAATGTAGCGTCTAAAGCCCAGCTACATTAAAGCCCAGCTACATTAAGGTAATGATTTCCTGAGCTCGGTAGCGTCTAAAGCCCAGCTACATTAAGGTAATGATTTCCTGACCTCGGTAGCGTCTAAAGCCCAGCTACATTAAGGCAATGATTTTCTGAGCTCGGTAGCGTCTAAAGCCCAGCTACATTAAGGTAATGATTTCCTGACCTCGGTAGCGTCTAAAGCCCAGCTACATTAAGGTAATTATTTCCTGAGCTCAGTAGCGTCTAAAGCCCAGCTACATTAAGGTAATGATTTCCTGACCTCGGTAGCGTCTAAAGCCCAGCTACATTAAGGTAATGATTTCCTGACCTCGGTAGCGTCTAAAGCCCAGCTACATTAAGGTAATGATTTCCTTGGCACTGTGTTTTACGGCGGTAGCTACTGGAAGATCACACTAAGTGCTTTACATTACACTCATTGTCTGTATCCCAAATGGCACCCTATTCATATATAGAGCATTACTTTTGACCATGGCCCATAGGGCTCAGATCAAAATGCCCTTTGGAATGCACACTATATTACTCAGGTGACATGACTAATTGTACTCAGTTGAAGAGGCCAGGCTGTTAAGAGTCCTGACACACCCATAATAGAGTTGCCTCTTCAGAATCTGACCTTAATAGAAGCTTTAATTAATGTCTGTCTGTCTGTCTGTCTGTCTGTCCGTCCGTCCGTCCGGTCCGTTCCGTTCCGTTCCTTCTACTAAACGGCCATGTCATGAGTTAGCTCTCCTGGGCTGGGCATCTGTTGGAGGAATAGACAGACAAAAGCTTTTATTACTAAAACACATTCAAATGCAAATGCAGAGAATAAATGCATGGTTTACACCCGAGCCCTGACAGCAAGGTCGTTAATGAAAGGATGGTGTCAGCCAAGATGTTTATTTGTCAGCCAAAATGTTTTTATGACTTTAAAACGTACACATGGATCTGTATGCAGATCTGGGGTTTAGAGGTTATAGCACAAATACATAAAGCACACGCAAACATAAACATACATGACCGTCATAGTCATAATATCATCTGTACATCGAAGGAAAACTGCACATGTTACATATGTGGGTCTCTCTGGTATTGCTCTATACTTCTGGTTTCTCTGTGTAACGTTGGACCTTGCTGCTTGTGAGATACAAGGTAGTGTGAGAGTGTCTGAGAGTGTACAGTAAGGCAAGATAATCATTTAAAGGCAAGGTAGCTAAGCTGGATGGTAAAATATGTGCTATGCATGTGTGCCATGTATCCATGAGACCATGTGTAATGTGTTCTAATGGTACCAGGAAGACAGATAAATATAGGTTGTATTTACAATGTTGTTTGTGCTCCACTTGTTGCCCTTTTCTCATGGCAACGGGCCACAAATCTTGCAAACAGAGGTATTTCGCCTAACAGATATGGGAGTTTATCAATGTTTAATTTTATATGTATCTCTAATATGGTCATATATTTGTCAGGAGTTTAGGAAGTGTAGCTCAGTTTCCACCTCATTTTGTGGGCAGTGGGCACATGGCGAGAGCCTCTCTCAATAGCAAGGCTATGCTCACTGAGTCTGTACATAGTCAAGGATTTTCTTAACTTGGGGTCAGTCACGGTGGTCAGTTATTCTGCCACGGTGTACTCTCTGTTTAGGGCCAGATAGCATTATTGTTTGCTCTGTTTCTTGGTTGATTCTTTCCAGTGTCATGTAGTTCTCTTTTTGCTTTCTCATAATTTGGTTAGGACTGGTGCTCTGTGGGGTCTGTTTGTGTGGGTCTCTCTCTCTCTCTCTCTGTAAGAGCAGAACATTAAAGGTTGGTGATGGTGTTTCCTGGACCCTTAAGGCCCTTACATCCGGGCTCTCAAAGATCCATTAGCTAATCAGATTGTCAGGAGGGGGAATGGGAAAGTTGAGGTGTGTCAGAACTTGGAGGGTTGGAGCAGGAGGGGATGGAGCAAATGGGGCATCAGGTAGCCTAGTGGTTAGCGCATTGGACTTGTAACCGAAAGGTTGCAAGATCAAATCCCAGAGCTGACAAGGTAAAACATCTGTCGTTCTGCCCCAGAACAAGGCAGTTAACCCTTGTTCGTAGGCCGTCTATGAAAATAAGAATTTGTTCTTAACTGACTTGCCTAGTTGAAAAAACAATGAGGAAATGGTCTAGGCAGCCTTTTATCCGGAATGATTCGCATTATCCCTGTGGGGCTGGGCCCCGGCCTGCCTCCACCTGCAGCTGCCTGTCATTCCTGACTGTTTGTATTCTGAAGCAGAAGGCAGGAGCACTGCTCCCTGCTCTGCTCCGAGTCAAGCATCCCATTTAATTAGGCTTTCTGTTGACAGCGTGATATGATTTACAGTGTGAAATTATGCGTGATCCACATGTATATAGAGCCCATCTACATAATGGTGCATTGAGGATTTTGATAGGAGGGTTTTAACAGGACTGCAGGGTGTGGTTTATCTTCTTTGTATTATAAAGTTGCTACTGACTCTGAGTTAATATTTACTCTCTCCTCTCTACTCGTCTGTATCTCTGTCTGTTAGGTGTGGTACATGGACGGTTACCACAACAACCGCTTCGTGCGGGAGTACAAGTCCATGACGGACTTCATGACGACGGACAACTTCACGTCTCACCGCCTCCCCCACCCCTGGTCCGGGACGGGTCAGGTGGTCTACAACGGCTCCATTTACTTCAACAAATTCCAGAGTCACATCATCATCAAGTTTGACTTCAAGACCTCCGCCATTAGCAAGTCACGCCAGCTGGACAACGCCGGCTACAACAACATGTATCACTATGCCTGGGGCGGCCACTCCGACATCGACCTCATGGTGGACGAGGGTGGGCTCTGGGCTGTCTATGCCACCAATCAGAACGCTGGAAACATCGTCATCAGCAAGCTCAACCCCAGCACGCTGCAGATCATCAAGAGCTGGACCACCAACCACCCCAAGAGGAGCGCTGGCGAAGCCTTCATGATCTGTGGTACTCTCTATGTTACCAACGGTTACTCTGGAGGGACCAAGGTGTACTACGCCTACAGCACTAACTCCTCCACGTACGAGTACATAGACATCGCCTTCCAGAACAAGTACTCCCATATCTCCATGCTTGACTACAACCCTCGGGACCGTGCGCTCTACGCATGGAACAATGGACACCAGGTTCTGTACAATGTCACATTGTTCCATGTCATCAGCTCACAGGAATTGTAACCATGGAGACAGTACTATTTACAATATACTATATAGAGAATAGAGAGAGAGATCATCCTATATTTAAATATACTGTATATCTAGAAGAGAAAGACTTTATGGAAAGAGCAGCATATGTAGTATGTCATATCATAAGACTGTCTTTAGAGAGATTACATCAACCATGACTGGAACTACAACGTGAATTAATGTGCACATCGATTGAAATTAAAAAGAGAACTGTTTACTAAAAAGGAAGGGAACATGATACATCTAGAGTTCAAAACTATATATTGGACTGAAAACAACAGATGCCAAAAAAATATCACGCCTTTCTTTTTTAAATAATGGCTAGTAACCATCATGGAAGATTGTCTCTGCGGCTCTGGGTCTGTCTCTGGAAGTACTGTCAGGAAGTACCTCCCTTCTCTCTCATAGACTTTACTCTATGGGGATCATTGGGGTCCTAGCAAAGGACTATGGGATTGGTTATAAACTGTTTGCCAACCAGGACCCCCCATTGGCCCCCGGACAGAGAGAGGGAGAACCTCGCCCTTCGGACAGATAAGGGGTAAAATTGGGAGAACTGGGACATTATTTGGAGAATGGTGGGGTGAACCAGCATATGGTGTGCAGAAGACCACAGAGCCTACAACCACCGTCTGTCACACACACACACACACATTCTATCCCTTTTATCCCTTCAGTAGCAAATAAAGAAGTCTGTAAACAAGTTAACAACAACATCATCAACATCCATGAGAAGACCTGGGCCTGTGTTCACAAGTCTCAGAGTAGGAATACTGATTTAGGATCAGGTTCCCCCTCTTATTCATTATGATTTAAAGGGCAAATCGGATCCGAGATCAGCACTCCTACCCTGAGACGATTTTTGAATACGCTCCCTGAAGGCACTGACTGTTGGGGCACACTGTTGTACTGTACGAGAAGTAGGTCGGTATTCAATCAAAGCTGTGTAAGTAGCGCGCTTGACATTTTAAAGGGAATTTCCAATTGAGTCAATATCAGCAGCATTTTCAGTGAATGCAATCTCTGCAAACGCGGGAACATTGGCATTAAAAGCTGTGTTGTCAACTGCGCCACAGCGTGCCTCTTGGATTGAATCCCGGCCAAAGACTTTCCTGTTGTTTGTGACTCTGTGTAAAACAGCCTTGATTTGCATGAGTGTTTTTTTACCATTCTGGTCTGCTACCTTCTGAATGTCTTTTGCTATATGATGCTGTACCTATAAAAGAGAGGGATGTGGGGGGGTTGGTTGCAAAAATGTTTGCTTTTTCACTTGTTTGTTTTTAGAACGTTTATTTTTCCAGTCGGAGGCTTTTTTAAATGTTCTTGTATCACCCCCTTGCTGTTGGCACTGGCTTTGCTTCTCTGTCTATGTTTAGTTGGACCGTGTGGGAGGAACCTATCTCATATCCAGCTCATTTCTTTCAGAAGAATACAAAACAATAGAATATATCAAGTAATGTATCCCGGAGACCTAGGTTCAGTCCTACGGCTCTTCTCTCTTCAACTGAATTATCATCACCCTATTCTGTTAACTAAAGTATGCCTTTTAGTTGAGGGTAATACTGTTAAATGTATCTCCCCCTCCCACTCAGCTAGCAGAGGATAATGCTGTTTAAATGTTTAAAAAACTTGCAGAGGACAATGGCTTTTCACTCTTTTTGTGCTTTTGCTGGATGTGTGTTGTACCTGAGATGAGATAGTTAATGATTTGTGTCAATAAACAGAGAATCTTTGTTCTAATCTCATTCCTCGCGCAGCTTGAATTATTGATCGTCATGGAGCAACAAAGGGGCAGTTAAAGAGCCCCATGGGGCTCTACAGTAGAACCACAGGTTGCAGACCCCTGGTTATGGTAACAGTGCATGTGTCTGTCAGGATCAGGCTGTTGTGTGTGTCTTTGTTTGTTTGTGTGCTTGACTGACCATAATACCACATCATGGGTATTACTAAGAATAATACTGAGGGGTCATGTCTTTTCATGAGTTCATTCTGCTTCATATCAAACCGAGAGAGAGAGAGAGAGAGAGAGAGAGAGAGAGATTACTCTCTGGATATACATTGCCTCGTGTTGATAGCTCCCTGAATATACATTGCCTCGTGTTGATAGCTCCCTGGATATACATTGCCTCGTGTTGATAGCTCCCTGGATATACATTGCCTCCTGTTGATAGCTCCCTGGATATACATTGCCTCGTGTTGATAGCTCCCTGGGTATACATTGCCTCGTGTTGATAGCTCCCTGGATATACATTGCCTCGTGTTGATAGCTCCCTGGATATACATTACCTCCTGTTGATGGCTCCTTGGATATACATTACCTCCTGTTGATGGCTCCCTGGATATACATTACCTCCTGTTGATAGCTCCCTGGATATCCATTGCCTCGTGTTGATAGCTCCCTGGATATACATTGCCTCGTGTTGATAGCTCCCTGGATATACATTGCCTCGTGTTGATAGCTCCCTGGATATACATTGCCTCATGTTGATAGCTCCCTGGATATACATTACCTCCTGTTGATAGCTCCCTGGATATACATTACCTCGTGTTGATAGCTCCCTGGATATACATTACCTCGTGTTGATAACTCCCTGGATATACATTACCTCCTGTTGATAACTCCCTGCATATACATTGTCTCGTGTTGATAACTCCCTGTATGTGCATAAGTGATGCAGAATAGAGGATTATTATTCTTCATATGCACTATCTGCTTGCCTGTCCGGACATTAAATACACAGTAGGAAAACACAAGTCTTTATAATACTAATCTCCCACACATCATTACCGGTATGTGTCATAATTGTGTTATAATAAAGTATGTCTAAAATCAAACATCACAGAGAACAATGTAACCCATTAAAAATAGGCATCCTTTTAAGCATCTTTAAAAATGTATCTCACAGTATGTTCCCAACTATTCTAGAACACTTCAAAATCCATTTCCCTTTCAAATTATTATTACTATTGTTGCAACAATGAATTATAGTGATTCTTTCTATGTGATCAAACTTTCCGAGAGACTGATGGGGATTGGCGGTGTTCATGTTTTCTCAGTACCATCTGTGGAGCCTCCTGGGTCAAGTAGAATCGGATGTTCTCTTCCTGCAGATTAAAGAATCCCAATGCTTGGCTTTGGTTTAAAGCCCATGTTTCACTTTAAAACCATGCATATATTTAAGAGTCTGATATGTCACTTATTTTTTCAATATGACATTGTAAATTGGAGATGTAATCAATGATATACTTCTGGGCTCCACGCGCACCATAAAAATATGAAATAGAATGTTATCCAGGCTTGACGTAGATTCAGACGAACACTTCTGGACTGCCTGGCTGCACCAGACGGAAGTGTGCAAGTGGGTTTCTTTTGACAATGAAGCACCAGTGTTAAAACAGACAGCTTCAGTCAGCCGATTCTAGCCATCCCTTCTAGTTAGTTCTAGTCAGGCAGGACCCCCACATTCAGAGGACCCACACTTTTGTTAGTGTCTTAGTGGATAATTATGGTCACGCCAAATACTTATCACCACATCTCCTTCAGCCTGTCAGTGGCCTTGATTCCCAGGACTTCAGTTTCAGGTAGTTTATGACCCCAGCACGCTGTGTGGTCAGAAACCTGCTTTCCCCATCATGATGAGCACTTCCACAATTTTCCCTCCTGCTGATCTTTTCCTCCTCTGGACTGAATCCCTGTATGTCTGATGTTCAATTGTTCGTGCATCCTTGAGATCTGTGTCATATAATGTGGAGCTAAGTTTGGTGGTTTATTGTGTACAATTACTGTGTGTTGAGCTTGATAGCTAGCTCGCGCTCCCGCTAGTGTTAGCATTTTGCATTGGAATGCATGAACATTTTCGCATGACTGTTAGCGATAAGCCATTTATTACCATTATTCATTTATGGTACTTATTTTCCACCATAATTTGCAAATAAATTCATAAAAAATCCTACAATGTGATTTTCTGGATTTTTTTCCCTCATTTTGTCTGTCACAGTTGAAGTGTACCTATGTTGAAAATTACAGGCCTCTCTCATCTTTTTAAGAGGGAGAACTTGCACAATTGGTGGCTGTCTAAATACTTTTTTCCCCCACTGTAAATATGATCCCCAATCAGAGACAACGATAGATAGCTCTGATTGACCTCTGATTGGGAACCATACCAGGCCAACATAGAAATACAAAAACTAGACTACACATAGAAATAATAAACTAGAACACCCCCCAGTTACGCCCTGACCTACTCCACCATAGGAAATAAAAGCTTTCTATGGTCAGGATGTGACAACTTTTTGGCAATAATGACCATCATTATGTTTGGAGGAGAAAGGGGGAGGCTTGCAAGCCGAATAACACCTTCCCAACCGTGAAGCATGGGGGTGGCAGCATCATGTTGTGGGGTGCTTTGCTGCAGAAGGGACTGGTGCACTTTACAAAATAGATGGCATCATGAGGCTGGAAAATTATGTGGATATATTGAAGCAACATGTCAAGACATCTGTTAAAGCTAGGTCGCAAATGGGTCTTCCAAAGGGACAATGACCCCAAGCATACTTCCAAAATTGTGGCAAAATGGCATAAGGACAACAAAGCCCAGGTATTGGAGTGGCCATCACAAAGATCTGACCTCAATCCAAAATAAAATGTGTGGGCAGAACTGAAAGCGTTTGCATGCAAAGAGGCCTATAAACCTGACTCAGTTACACCAGCTCTATCTTGAGGAATGGACCAAATGTCATCCAACTTATTGTGGGAAGCTTGTGGAAGGCTACCCAAAATGTTTGACCCAAGTTATACAATTTAAAGGCAATGCTACCAAATACTAATTGAGTGAATGTAAACTTCTGACCCACTGGGAATGTGATGAAAGAAATGAAAGCTGAAATAAATCCTTCTCTCTACTATTTTTCTGACATTTCACATTAGGTCAGTTAGTGGTGATTCTAACTGACCTAAGACAGGGAATTCTTTTACAGTTGAAAAACTGAGTTTAAATGACAATAAATTGCACATTCTTTTGTGCAAATGGAATAGACAACAGGTGGAAATTATAGGCAATTAGCAAGACACCCCCAATAAAGGAGTGGTTCTGCAGGTGATAACCACAGACCACTTCTCAGTTCCTATGCTTGCCTTGCTGATGTTTTGGTCACTTTTGAATGCTGGCGGTGCTTTCACTCTAGTGGTAGCATGAGACGGAGTCTACAACCCACACAAGTGGCTCAGGTAGTGCAGCTCATCCAGGATGGAACTTTAATGCGAGCTGTGGCAAGAAGGTTTGCTGTGTCTGTCAGCGTAGTGTCTAGAGCATGGAGGCGCTACCAGGAGACAGGCCAGTACATCAGGAGACGTGGAGGAGGCCGTAGGAGGGCAACAACCCAGCAGCAGGACCGCTACCTCTGCCTTTGTGCAAGGAGGAGCAGGAGGAGCACTGCCAGAGCCCTGCAAAATTACCTCCAGCAGGCCTCAAATGTGCATGTGTCTGCTCAAACGGTCAGAAACAGACTCCATGAGGGTATGAGGGCCCGACGTCCACAGGTGGGGGTTGTGCTTACAGCCCAACACCGTGCAGGACGTTTGGCATTTGCCAGAGAACACCAAGATTGGCAAATTCGCCACTGGCACCCTGTGCTCTTCACAGATGAAAGCAGGTTCACACTGAGCACATGTGACAGAGGTGACAGTCTGGAGATGCCGTGGAGAACGTTCTGCTGCTTGCAACATCCTCCAGCATGACCGGTTTGGGTCAGTCATGGTGTGGGGTGGCATTTCTTTGGGGGGCCGCACAGCCCTCCATGTGCTCGCCAGAGGTAGCCTGACTGCCATTAGGTACCGAGATGAGATCCTCAGACCCCTTGTGAGAACATATGCTGGTGTGGTTGGCCCTGGGTTCCTCCTAATGCAAGACAATGCTAGACCTCATGTGGCTGGAGTGTGTCAGCAGTTCCTGCAAGAGGAAGCAGCAGCTACTCTTCCTGGGGAACACATGGAACATGACATAATACAGAACATTAAAAGACAAGAACAGCTGAAGGACATAACTACAGTGCTTCTGGAACCACTGAAGACCCCAGTATCAGTCAGGAAGCTTGAAGAAGATGTGTGTCACCATCCAAGCCCATGTCACAGCAGGCAGTGGCCTGGGCCATGTTCACTGCACATGTTGCTGAACTATTGAACACTTTTGTTAGTGGAAATTCACATACAATATTCAGTTCATATGCATGGACTGTAATACCTCGAGGGTCTTGTGGTGAAGACTGCTGTGCAAGGTATTGGGCAACAGTTTTATTTCTGGACCCGTATTCACAAAGCTTCTTCAGAGTAGGACTAGTGATCTACGACCAGCTCCCTTTTGTCAATGTAATCAATCATTGTGATATAAAAGGCACAACTGCTCCTAAATCAATACTCCTACTTTGAGATTCTTTATGAATACGGGCATGCTGCTTTCTAGTGATCTAACTCCCTCTTCATCTGAAATGCAACAACACCAAAAACATGAATAAGAATTAGCCTAGTCAGTCAGTAACTTAGTTAACACTAACGTAAATGTGCACAAGCCTATTCATTCCAGTTGTACCAAAACAACAGCCTATTTGCAGTGAAATCAAGACGGGTATTTTTCTTGCCAACCTTTTCTGTAAACAGTGCATCAATAAACAGGCAGGGCCATGAAGTAGTTTCACAATAGTCAGTATAATAGCTAGCTATATAGTTGTTATTTTCAAGAAACCTAGCTACAGGTCATTTAGCTAGCTAAGGTAGTAAACTCAGACTGTTGGTGGGAGTATGGTAATGTTAGCGAACTTTCCTCCAGCAATTTCAATCTAGATAGCTAATGGCATTTTTATTTGATCAACTTTTCAATCAGATGGGATAGCTTAGCAAATATAGCTAATCGTTTTCCCTTCACATCGATTTTTTTTTATTTTTCACATCAAATCATATTTTTGTGAATATATACTGTATATATATATATATATATATATATATACAGTGCCAATCAAAAGTTTGGACACAACTACTCATTCAAGGGTTTTTCTTTGTTTTTACTATTTTCTACATTGTAGAATAATAGTGAAGACATCAAAACTATGAAATAACACATATGGAATCAGGTAGTAATCAAAAAGTGTTAAACAAATCAAAATTGATTTTATAATTGAGATTCTTCAAAGTAGGCAACCTTTGCCTTGATGGCAGCGTTGCACACGCTTGGCATTCTCTCAACCAGCTTCATGAGGCAGTCACCTGGAATGCATTTCAATTAACAGGTGTGCCTTGTTAAAAGTTAACTTGTGGAATTTACTTTCTTCTTAAAGCATTTGTCCCAATCATGTAAGGATCGACCCAGGAGATGAGCATCAGATACAGGGAGTGAAGGTTTAATAGCTGACGGAGATGAAATGGACCAGGAACTTCGTCTGGACAGGAACACATAACAACAATTAATGCGGACACAGGGAACACCACCAAGGAACAGACAAATATACAGGGGGTAATCAACAATGTGAAGGAGTCCAGATGAGTCCAATTAGCGCTGCTGTGCGTAGTGATGGTGACAGGTGCGTGTAAAGAAGGGTAGCCTGGCACCCTCGAGCGCCAGAGAGGGCATTTATTTGGGCTGCAATTTCTGAGGCTGGTAACTCTACTGAACTTATCCTCGGCAGCAGAAGTAGCTCTGGGTCTTCCATTCCTGTGGCGGTCCTCATGAGAGCTAGTTTCATCATAGCGCTTGATGGTTTTTGTGACTGCACTTGAATAAACTTTAAAAGTTATTGAAATGTTCCGTATTGACTGACCTTCATGCCTTAAAGTAATGATGGACTTGGTCTTTTATATATTCTGTTTATATTGGCAAATTTAATTGCAACATTTCCTTTAAAAAATAGATATGACTTCTATATATCCACCTATCTACCTCTATCTTTCCCTCTCTGATTGTATCAAACTCTTCTCACTCTCCCAATCTTGTTCCATTTCTCTCCTCTATCCCCCTCTCCTTTTGTCCTACGCCTCCAAACCTCTCTCTTCTCTCCCTGTTTAACCCTTGCACTGTCACTCCTTCCCTCTTCCTGTCCCCTCTTTCTCCCTCCCCATCCTTCAGGCATTCTTCCTCTCTCGCTCACTCGCTATCTCTCTTTCTCTCTCTCTTGGTTCTCTGATGTTTCAATCAATGAATAAATAAATATTTGCTTCTATTTTCAGTGAGTGTATGGCCAATACATGCAGCCTTGGTCTCCACAAGGACACATATAGAGATGGAGAAAGATGGCGAGAGGGAGAAAGATATATATAGTACATGTTCTGAACAAGGCCTCTGAGTATGTGTTACAATGTGCTGTCAATCAAGAATGGAATACATTACCATGTTTTAGAATGTGATTGGCAGACACACTGAGACGCATCACACCCCTCCATCTACCCCCCAACATTCTCTCACACACAACATACCCCCTAGCACTCTGACAGTTGCATGTAATTTTATAATTATATGTTATGTTTGTGTTCTGTATCTATTCCTGTATCATATTGTCTGGGTATGCCAGATTCCTCTAGCTATGCCGCTTGCTAGTTATTTTTCAACAGTCAAAAGCCTACCGCAAATGAGACGCATCAGATATGTGTTGTGACTTTACCAGGAGCACAGTCAAACAAAGCAGAGGAGAGAGGAAGGAAAGGAGAAGGAAAGAAGAGAAGATAAGAGAAGAGAAGAGAAGAGAAGAGAAGAGAAGAGAAGAGAAGAGAAGGATGAGAGAAGCAGGAGAGGAGAGGAGGAGAGGGGACGGAGAGGTGAAGCGGAGAGGGGAGATAGAGGAGAAGAAGGAGAAGAGAGAGGAAGGAGTGAGAGGAGAGATGAGACGTAAAGAGGAGAGGAGAGAGGGAGGAGAGGAGAAGTAAAGGAGAGAGGAGTGGAAAGAGGAAGGAGAGGAGAAGTAAAGGAGAGAGGAAGGAGAGAGGAAGGAGAGGAGAAGAAAATGAGAGAGGAAGGAGAGGAGAGAGGAGAAGTAAAGGAGAGGGGAGAGGAGAGGAAGGAGAGGATAAGTAAAGGAGAGAGGAGAGGAGAGGAGAAGGAGAGATGAGAGGAGAGGAGAATAGAGGAGAGAGGAAGGAGAGGAGAAGGAGAAGAGGTGAGAAGAGAAGGAGAGTAGAGGAGAGAGAGAGGAGAGGAGAATGAGTAAGATAGGGAAAGTAGAGGAGAGGAGAATGAGTAAGAGAGGAGAAAGAGAGGAGAGGAGAACGAGAGGAGAGGAGAGGGGAGAGGAGAGTGGAAGGAGAGGGGAAGGAGAGGAGAGGATAGGATAGGAAAGAGAGGAGAGGAGAGGAGAGAGGAAGTAGAGTTGATAGGAAGTAGTGGAGAGAAGGACCCTGGCTTGTTTGCCCATGTTTAGCAAGTTTCATAATCCCCTGAGTGCTAAGACACTTAGTGGTGACATTTACTGCAATCTATAAAGAAGTGGTGTGTGTGTGCGTGCATGTGTGTGTGTGTGCGTGCATGTGTGTGTGTGTGCATGCAGGGACAAATATATCATTCTGCAGCTATAAATTATACAGAGTGAGAAGCAGCTTTTAGGATTTATTTTGGAGAGCTGTCCATTGTGCTGAACATACTGAGGGCCATACGGAGAGAAGCATCCAGCTGAAGATTATGCACGCTGACACCGGGTCTTCTGCGAACCTTGAAGCGCAACCTACAGCTAGCGTCAGTCTCAGATTGTATTTTTGCTTCTCAAATGGTATATGCGCGCAACCTGTAGACGTTTGTTGGTCTCGTGTATCGCATGAGTCAATAGCTTTGTTCCAGTGTGTCAGTGCGCTACGCACATTATGTTAACCACTGTTACTTGTACAGCTAGCTAGTACATATAAACTAGTACACACTAGCTAGAGCGTACTGTAGCTTCTAGTTCTAAGGGACATACGGCTATAGTGGCTTGTCAGGGGCTGATGGCCATGGTGCTGAACATACTAAGGGACATACGGCTATAGTGGCTTGTCAGGGGCTGTTGTCTACACAGTGCTAAAAAGAAGAAGGGTATTGGAGCCTTCTCAGGGGTTGCTGTTCAGGGAGTTCTGGTGCTAGAAAGACAACTCCCGGTTCAGGCCCGGATCCCAGGTCCCGGGTCTCCTCTCCTTTTATTTCGTCTGTTTCAATCTGACAGGCCGAGTTGACAGCATACTCTCCCCTGCTTTGTAGTCTTCAAACATACTCCGTCATTTCCTTAAGTTCTATAAAAGGTTAATGATCCTAATGCCGTAAAGAGAACCAAAACAGTAATTTGATTCCTACAGTCTTAAAGCTGCTCCATCAGCAGCTCTCTACCAATTACTACGACTCCTTTCATTGCTAATAAAGGATGACACACACAGGTTGAGACCCAATTTCACTGTTTAGTTCCGTTGTCAAGGCTACTTTCTTTTCCTGTTGAATTTCATCAATTTTAGAGCAGCAGAACGAAAGCAGAAATAATAAAGGCTTCAGCTCTATGTCTCCATTTGTACTCGGTGGGGATCTTCCAGAGCTAAACTATTACAACCCCAGCATGGATTGGAATAACAGTCTATGATAAATTAATAGAGCCGTAACGCTAGAGTACTGGGAGAAAAACACCCATAAAAATCAATTCATTTTAATTATGGTGCATAAAAAGGGGAAGTAAGGAGAACTCAAGCGTCCCTGTTGGTATTCTCCGCACTGATTTCTTTAAGAATGTGTCCTTGTCAGCACTTCAAACATCTGCTACCCAAACCAAACAAAATGTCTGCCTCCCAATTAACATTTTCTCAGACACATCCACAGAGGGAATAGTTTCAGACTAAATAACTGTTACAGCTGTCGTCGGAATGAGACCAAGGTGCAGCGTGGTGGGCGTCCATTTAGAATTTATTAAATTAACACCAAAAAAACAAGAAAGATAAACGACACGTAAAGTAAAGTAGCACTAAACGAGCAACTCACAAAAACAAGATCCCACAACAGAAAGTGGGAAAAAGGGCTGCCTAAGTATGATTCCCAATCAGAGACAATGATAGACAGCTGCCTCTGATTGGGAACCATACTCGGCCAAAAACAAACAAATAGACAACATAGAATGCCCACCCCAAATCACACCCTGACCTAACCAAATAGATAAATAAAACGGCTCTCTAAGGTCAGGGCATGACAGTACCCCCCCCAAACCCCCCCAAATGTGCTGACTACCGGCCGCAAACCTGAACCTATAGGGGAAGGTCCGGGTGAGCATCTATCTTCGGTGGCGGCTCCGGTTCGGGACGTAGCCCATGCTCCCTACGCTTATCCCTCCGCTTCTGTGGAACCGGACCCTGGATCGTCGCCGGAGACTCCGGACCATGAATCGTTGCCGGAGGAACCGGACCGTGGATCATCGTCAGAGGCTCTGGACTGGGAACCCCCGCCGGAGACTCTGGACTGCAGCTCGTCACTGAAGACTCCCGACTGCAGACCGCCGCTGGAGGCTCCAGACTGCAGACTGTTGCTGGAGGCTCCGGACTGCGGACCGTCGCTGGAGGCTCCGGACTGCGGACCGTCGCTGGAGACCCCGGACTGGGGACCGTCGCTGGAGACCCCAGACTGGGGACCGTCGCTGGAGACCCCGGACTGGGGACCGCCACTGGAGAGTCCGGACTGGGGACCGTCGCTGGAGGCTCCAGACTGGGGACCATCGCTGGAGGCTCTGGACTGGGGTCCGTCGCTAGAGGCTCCGGACTGGGGACCGTCGCTGCAGGCTCCGGACTGGCTTGTCAGGGGCCGTTGTCTACACAGTCCTAAAAAGAACAAGGGTATTGGAGCCTTCTCAGGGGTTGCTGTTCAGGGAGTTCTGGTGCTAGAAAGACAACTCCAGGTTCAGGCCCGGATCCCAGGTCCCGGGTCTCCTCTCCTTTTATTTTGTCTGTTTCAATCTGACAGGCCGAGTTGACAGCATACTCTTCCCTGCTTTGTAGTCTTCAAACTTACTCCGTAATTTCTTTAAGTTCTATTGTCACACCCTGGTCTTAGTATTTTGTGTTTTCTTTATTATTTTGGTCAGGCCAGGGTGTGACATGGGTTTATTTATGTGGTGTGTTTTGTCTTGGGGTTTTTGTTAGGTATTGGGTTTGTGGCTTAGTAGGGTTTTCTAGGTAAGTCTATGGCTGTCTGGAGTGGTTCTCAATCAGAGGCAGGTGTTTATCGTTGTCTCTGATTGGGAACCATATTTAGGCAGCCATGTTCTTTGAGTGTTTGGTGGGTGATTGTTCCTGTCTCTGTGTTTGTTTGCACCAGATAGGCTGTATAGGTTTTCACGGTCCGTTTGTTGTTTTTGTATTGTTCGTGTTTATTCTTTATTAAACATGTATCAAGAATACCACGCTGCGTTTTGGTCTGACTCTACTTCGCCTAAAGAAAACCGTAACATCTATAAAAGGTTAATGATCTTAATGCCTTAAAAAGAACCAAAACAGTAATTTGATTCCTACAGTCTTAAAGTTGCTCCATCAGCAGCTCTCTACCAATACTACGACTCCTTTCATTGCTAATAAAGGATGACACACACAGGTTGAGAACCAATTTCACTGTTTAGTTCCGTTGTCAAGGCTACTTTCCTTTCCTATTGAATTTCATCAATTTTAGAGCAGCAGAACGAAAGCAGAAATAATAAAGGCTTCAGCTCTATGTCTCCATTTGTACTCGGTGGGGATCTTCCAGAGCTAAACTATTACAACCCCAGCATGGATTGGAATAACAGTCTATGATAAATTAATAGAGCCGTAACGCTAGAGTACTGGGAGAAAAACACCCATAAAAATCAATTCATTTTAATTATGGTGCATAAAAAGGGGAAGTAAGGAGAACTCAAGCGTCCCTGTTGGTATTCTCTCTGCACTGATTTATTTAAGAATGTGTCCTGGTCACCACTTTAAACATCTGCTTCCCAAACCAAACCAAATGTCTGCCAGGATCCGGACTGGGGACCGTTGCTGCAGGCTCCGGACTGGGGACCGTCTCTGCAGGCTCCTTGCCATGGATCATCACTACAGGCTCCGGGCCATGGATCATCACTTGAGGATTCGTGCCATGGATCATCATTGGAGGCTTCGGACCATGGATCATCACCGGAGGCTTCGTACGTGGAGCCCGGACTGAGGAGACGTA
The DNA here is from genome assembly GCF_045791955.1 of Oncorhynchus clarkii lewisi. NCBI lineage: Eukaryota > Metazoa > Chordata > Actinopteri > Salmoniformes > Salmonidae > Oncorhynchus > Oncorhynchus clarkii. The sequence continues at coordinate 18,346,670 of NC_092151.1, read as the reverse complement.
CTGGAAGCCTGGTGCGTGGAGCTGCCACAACACGTCCTGGCTGGATACCCACTTTAGCTCGGTGAGTGTGGAGAGCTGGCACGAGACGCACTGGGCTATGAAGGCGCACTGGAGACATAGTGAGTAGAGCCGGCGCAGGATATGCTGGGCCGTGGAGGCGCACTGGAGGTCTGGAGCATAGAGCTGGCACAAAGTGTCCTGGCTGAATCCCCCCTGTAGTACGGCAAGTGAGGGAGCTGGAACAGGCCACACTGGGTTGTGCTGGCGAACTGGGGATACCATGCGTAGATCTGGAGCAGGATATCCTGGACCGAAGAGACGCACCGGAGGCCAGGATGCTGAGCCGGTAAAATCCGTCCTGGCTGAATGCCCACTCTAGCACGGCAACTGCGGGGAGCTTGCACAGAGCTCACCGGGCTGTGGATGCGCACTGAAGGCATGGTGTGCATAACCGGATAACACGGTGCTTGACCGGTCACTCGCTCCCCACGGTAAGCATGGGGAGTTGGCTCAGGTCTGAACCCTGACTCTGCCAATCTCCCCGTGTGCCCCCCAAAAAATTGTTTTGGGGGGCTGCCTCTCATGCTTGCTTTGCTTGTATAACTCCTCGTAACGTCGCCGTTCCGTTTTCGCTGCCTCCATCTCCTCCTTCAGACGACGATACTCCCTGGCCCTTGTCCAGGGTCCTGCTCCCTCCAGGATTTCCTCCCAGGTCCAGGCCCCCCGACCACGCTGCTTGGTCCGTTGGTGGTGGGATTTTCTGTTACGGCTGTCGTCGGAATGAGACCAAGATGCAGCGTGGTAGCCCTACATTTTTTATTTAGTAAATGAACACCAAAAAAACAAGAAAGAAAAACGACACGTAAAGTATAGTTGCGCTAAACCAGCAACTAACAAAAACAATTTCCCACAACAGAAAGTGGGAAAAAGAGCTGCCTAAGTATGATTCCCAATCAGAGACAATGATAGACAGCTGCCTCTGATTGGGAACCATATTCGGCCAAAAACAAAGAAATAGACAACATAGAATGCCCACCCCAAATCACACCCTGACCTAACCAAAAAGAGAAATAAAAGGCTCTCTAAGGTCAGGGCGTGACAATAACAGCTTGACTGTCCCGAATAGGACACACACATTTTAGGTTATATTCCATTTCCTGTTACTTATATAAATAAGTATAGTTTAAACCCAATGACTGTATACAATGCCTTCAGAAAATATTCAGACCCTTTGACATTTTTCACATTTCACATGCATCTACACAAAATACCCCATAATGACTAAGCAAAAACAGATTTTTAGAAATGTTTTCAAACTTATTCAGCATAAAAAAAATTAAATATCACATTTACATAAGTATTCATACCCTTTACTCAGTACTTTGTTGAAGCATCTTTGGCGGCGATTACAGCCTCAAGTCTTCTTGGGTATGACACTAAAAGCTTGGCACACCTGTATTTGGGGAGTTTCTCCCATTACTCTCTTCAGATCTTCTCAAGCTATGTCAGGTTGGATGGGGAGCGTCCCTGCACAGCTATTTTCAGGTCTCTCCAGAGATGTTCGATTGGGTTGAAGTCCAGGCTCTGGCTGGGCCACTCAAGGACATTCAGAGACTTGTCCTGTAACCACTCCTGTGCTGTCTTGGTTGTGTGCTTAGGGTTGTTGTCCTGTTGGAAGGTGAACTTTCGCCCAGTTTGAGGTCCTGTGTGCTCTGGAGCAGGATTTCATCAAGGATCTCTCTGTACTTTGCTCTGTTCATCTTTCCCTCGATCCTGACTAGTCTCCCAGTCCCTGCTGGGAGATTAGTCAGGAACATCCCCACTGCATGATACTGCCACCACCATGCTTCACCGTAGGGATGGTGCCAGGTGTCCCCCAGACGTGACGCTTGGCATTCAGGCTACAGAGAACCAACTTGGTTTCTTCAGACCAGAGAATCTTGTTTCTCATGGTCTGAGAGTCCTTTAGATGCCTTTTTGCAAACTCCAGGAGGGCTGTCATATGTCTTCTACCATAAAGGCCTGATTGGTGGAGTGCTGTAAAGATGGTTGTCCTTCTGGAAGGTTCTCCCATCTCCACAGAGGAACTCTAGCTCTGTCAGAATTACCCTCAGGTTCTTGGTCACCTCCGGGACCAAGGTCCTTCTCCTCTGATTGGTCAGTTTGGCGTCCAGCTCTATGAAGAGTCTTTGCGGTTCCAAACTTCTTCCATTTATGAATGATGGAGGCCACTATGTTCTTGGGGACCTTAAATTCTGCAGAAATATTTTGGTACCCTTCCCCTTATCTGTGTTTCAACACAATCCTGTTTCAGAGCTCTATGGACAATTCCTTTGACCTCATGGCTTGGTTTTTGCTCTGACATGCACTATCAACTGTGGGACCTTATATAGACAGGTGTGTGCCTTTCCAAATCATGTCCAATCAATTGAATTTACCACAGGTAGACTCCAATCAAGTTCCAGAAACATCTCAAGATGATCAATGGAAACAGAATGCACCTGAGTTCAATTTTGAGTCTAAATGCAAAGGGCCCCGATTATCAATTTAAATATATATATATATATTTGGGTTGAAGTCCAGAGCCTGGACTTCAACCCAATCGAACATCTCTGGAGAGACCTGAAAATAGCTGTGCAGGGACGCTCCCCATCCAACCTGACATAGCTTGATATATATAAAAAACGTTTTTGCTTTGTCATTATTGGGAAAAACATTTATTTAATCAATTTTAGAATGAGGGTGTAACGTAACTAAATGTGGAAAAAGGGAAGGGGTCTGAAAACTTTCCAAATGCACTTTTACAGAAGCAGTAGCCAATCTGACAAGGATAAAGAAGTGTATGTTGGTGTCGTAGCATGCTGCTGGCATATCTCTCTCTCTCTCTGGGGCTAGGCCTAAGCTTATCTTCCTTTATATCTATATTTTAAATATTAATATTGTACATTGGAAGCCTAAGCCTATAAGCCTATGCATGCAATGCCCTGATGCATTTAGTGCTCAAATCCAGAGGTGTGTACTCAAGTCACATGACTTGGACTCGAGTCTGACTCCAGTCACAATATTGATGACTTGAGACTCGAATTGAAATAAAATATAATAACTTGAGACTTGATTTTGACCTGGAACCTCAAGACTCGGGACTCAACTTTGTTTTGAGACTTTAAATGATCTGGCCAGGTTTTGTAACATTTTGTCACTCCTTTTGTGGCAGAGAGTTAAAAAATATATATATTTTCGTGAAACGCACACTAGGTCCTCGGATTGGACCAGCAAACTGTCAATCAACACAGGTCGTGTGACCTAGTGCTGTGAAAATGTTTTGAGGGGTTGCGTCTGTGAAATTTTCATACTGTATATATTTGAATAGGCTAAATATAGCCTACCATTTGTATTTTATATGTATACTTTTGCTTATTCGATCTGATCACTAACATAGGCCTACCGCATTGCATTAAATTCTTGTTTAAAAAACATCTAATCTGTGCTTCATAACCAAAAAGTTGCATGTCTTAACTGTTGGCCAATGACCAGTCATCAGCACATATCCAGATTAGCGACCAGAAACCTCTTGTTTAATTTTCTCCAGTTTTGCCTGGCAAAACAGAGTAGTTTTACCAAAGTTAATGTTGTCCATATAAAGAACAATTTAGCAATCTACTACAGACACACCTTTGCCACAACAATAGGCTACCTGGTGATTTCATTGATCATTTTCAGATAGGCCTAGTTTGGGTGGTTTATAATTACATACCTCAGTGGTGGTATTGGCTATATGTCTAAAGATAACTGTTACATTGCACTACCTTCAATGCACTACCTTCAATACTAATGGAATAATATATTTGTGAGGAAGAAAAAGGCTACCGACAGATCATACTTTCCAGCCGATCCTGAAACCTCCGCTGCCTACAGGTGGTCCATATGATCCTGCTGGCTTTGGACACCAGAGAAGTGATGATATGACATGATATCCCTAGCACAGGAGGTAAGCTGCACCTTAATTGGGAAGGCAGTCAGGTCACCTATGATACAAGTCAGTATTTGACATCCATCCACTTCTGAGGACGTCAGGAGATTACGTGGAAACTAGCCACTAGGGGCAACAGTGAGTCTAAAGGTTGTACATTCGAATCCAGTAATAGAAAGTTGTTTTTTATATTTTTGTTTTAAGCCTATTCCAAACCTTAACCATTCGTAGTTATTGCTTTACCTCAAGAATTTGGATTTAATGCCTGAACTTTCCCTAACTTTAACATTTTGGAATTAATGCCTAATTTAACCTTAAACACTTGACACTTGACGTTTGGAACAACTTTGAAATTTGATGTTTGAGAAACATGGATGAATGTCTATTTCTGACGTGAGACTGTGAGAGCTGGTAGGGGGAGGACCTGCTCCTGGTAAAGGCTGGTAGGGGGAGGACCTGCTCGTGGTAAAGGCTGGTAGTGGGAGGACCTGCTCGTGGTAAAGGCTGGTAGGGGGAGGACCTGCTCGTGGTAAAGGCTGGAGCGGAATAAGTGGAATGTTATCAAATACATCAAACATATGGTTTCCATGTGTTTTAATGCCATTCCATTTGCCCCTTTCCGGCCATTATTATGAGCTGTTCTGCCCTCAGCAGCCTCCTGTGAACCCTAATTGATATTTACTGCCAAGATGAATGACTTTCAGCTCAAAATGCAGGTGTAAACACAGTTTATTTCTGTATCTTGTGTTTGGAAAATGCATCACCGTTTATGGCTGTAATGACAGGCTACGTTTGCGAAACAATTGTGCGCACCTGTGCACCCGTGCATGTGCGTGCTCAGGTCGCAGGTCAAAAAGTTTGAAAACCACTGAGCTAGCGGATAGATTGCTTATTTGCTGTACAGATATAGTATCGGGTGCAGCACAAACGTCAAATTGTAGCGAGAGAGGATTGCCATAAATGAATGTGCAGCTACCAAAATGTCTTGTTGATCAAGAATATGAACCGTTTATTTTGCGAGCTCACCAGCAACAGGGCATAAAGCAACAATTACTAGCATATGCCTACTGTTCTTTTGGTTTAGTTGGCATTTGGAACTTTCTGTAAAAATAAATGATTACATAATGAAAAATGTGTTGTAGATAAAATAATGAAAAGGGCTGTCTGGTAGCCTCAATACATAGACAAAGATCTGTAATTGAACAACTCATTGCCTGTATAGATTTTTTTGAGACTCGACTGGAGACTTGGACCTTGTGACTTGAGACTTGCTTGTGACTCGAATAATAGTGACTTGGTCCCACCTCTGCTCAAATCAACTGAACAGTGAAGTGAACAATAGAATATAAAGCTTATGCTTTATATTGCTTATGCTACACATCAAAACACAAGGAATATCCCTTGTTTATTGATGGTGCTGGCTGCGTGGGTGAACACCCTACTGGCTTTTGCACCCAATGTATATTTGACCATTACATTTATCAAATGTCCAATAAATTAAAATCTTCTCAGTCACTTGTCCGGCTCCTAATTTTCCTAACGGAAACCCTGGTATATAGTAGGCCTATATATATAATATAGGCTATTGTAGGCTACAAAATAAACGTTCCAGTGACACTGACTCACCCAATGATGAAGATGCAGCATAGGCTAATCACTGATGAAGGCTGATGTGCTTGTGCCAATATCTAAACTTTGAAAATCAGTGCTGTTCGCTCAGAATCTAACAAAAGTTGTGTTATTTTTTCTTCTACATACAGATTAGTCTTCTCTTTTTGGCAATAGGCATTTGCTTTCCAAACGGTAGGGAAATTGGGAAATTTGTCAAAGGCAAACTGACAGCCGCAATCAAACCATAGAAATATAATCCATAGACGGTAGTTCCCATTCAAGTCAGGTCTGGCAGCCATTACTAATGTACCCATGAGTTTAACAGTCAGTCAGTGCCAGGGTTAGAGTCAGTGCCAGGGTTAGAGGTTCCAAAGTCCTTCTATGGTTTACATCTATGGCCACAACGCAACAAGCTGTTCTATTTTTGGCGCACATACTGCCCACATTGTTGACTTTCCAACTGTAAATGCTTCTGATTAAACTTAATCCACAGCCATTTTTTTTAGCCATTGATCCTCAGTGGCTAAATGATGCTCTCTGGTGTAGTATTTTGAATTATTTTATTTATGTCTGTTCAGACAGGAGTAATATAAGTTTGAGGAAAATATTTTTATAGCCTAATTTGCTGCAGCACCCACATCACCCCTACTTCCGCGGCCATGGGAGTGTGTGTGTATTTGTGTCTTACCCATTCTTGCATATTCTATTTTGCATCATAGATTGTGTGTGCCTGCAGACAATTTGTATGTGTGTCTACTTTATTGTGTGTGTTTGGTGTGTGTGTGCATGTGTGTGTGTGTGTGCCCCTGCGTGGGTGCTTGTGTGTGTTGTGTACATATGATTGGCCATGACTGTGCTTTATCATGCATACAGTACACATACTTTCACACTCAAATACTCACATGTGGAGAAGACAGGCTTGTACTAAACCAACGGTCCGCTGTGACAATTTCCATGGCACTCTACCAAGGGTCAAGTTGTGTGTGTGTGTGTGTGTGTATGTGTGTGTGAGCATGCGTGTACACACGTCCATGCTCACAACACAAGCTGTGGTGACAAAATGCATGCCATCTGTGCACACAGGAGATTTCACACTCTTGCCCACGTCTAAACTGTGCCAGTATTCCCAGTGGACTTTGACCAATTAACACATAGTGCCACAGAGGAACCAGTAAAGCCTGTTGTGGATGACACACCATGATGAAACCTGCAGTAAACAGATTGGTGGAAGCAGTAATGTTTTGTGTTTGAGTTACATAAAGTTTACAGCTTATGCTGGCAATTCCAGCTAAATGCAAGGACATTTGGCATTGACCCATTAGACAAGGTTAGTACCATTGAGACTTTAGACAAGGTTAGTACCATTGAGACTTTAGACAAGGTTAGCTCCATTGAGGCTTTAGACAAGGTTAGTACCATTGAGGCTTTAGACAAGGTTAGTACCATTGAGGCTTTAGACAAGGTTAGTACCATTGAGACTTTAGACAAGGTTAGTACCATTGAACCTTTATACAAGGTTAGCTCCATTGAGGCTTTAGACAAGGTTAGTACCATTGAGACTTTAGACAAGGTTAGCACCATTGAGACTTTTGACAAGGTTAGAACCATTGAGACTTTTGACAAGCTTAGCTCCATTGACGCTTTAGACAAGGTTAGTACCATTGAGACTTTAGACAAGGTTAGCACCATTGAGACTTTTGACAAGGTTAGCACCATTGAGACTTTTGACAAGGTTAGTACCATTGAGGCTTTAGACAAGGTTAGTACCATTAACCCTTTAGACAAGGTTAGCACCACTGACCCTTTAGATCAGGTGAGCTCCATTGACCCTTTAGACAAGGTTAGCGCCATTGACCCTTTAGATCAGGTAAGCTCCATTGACCCTTTAGATCAGGTAAGCTATATTGACCCTTTAGACAAGGTTAGCACCATTAACCCTTTAGACAAGGTTAGTACCATTGACCCTTTAGACAAGGTTAGCACCATTAACCCTTTAGACAAGGTGAGCTCCATTGACCCTTTAGACAAGGTTAGCGCCATTGAGGCTTTAGACAAGGTTAACTCCATTAACCCTTTAGACAAGGTTAGTACCATTGAACCTTTAGACAAGGTTAGTACCATTGACCCTTTAGACAAGGTTAGCACCATTAACCCTTTAGACAAGGTTAGCTCCATTGACCCTTTAGCAAAGTTAGCGCCATTGAGGCTTTAGACAAGGTTAGTACCATTGAACCTTTAGACAAGGTTAGTACCATTGACCCTTTAGACAAGGTTAGCTGCATTGACCCTTTAGATCAGGTTAGCTCCATTGACCCTTTAGATCAGGTTAGCTCCATTGACCCTTTAGACAAGGTTAGCACCATTAACCATTGAGACAAGGTTAGCTCCATTGACCCTTTAGACAAGGTTAGTACCATTGAGACTTTAGACAATGTTAGCGCCATTGAGACTTTAGACAAGGTTAGCTCCATTGAGACTTTAGACAAGGTTAGCTGCATTGACCCTTTAGACAAGGTTAGCTGCATTGACCCTTTAGACAAGGTTAGCACCACTGACCCTTTAGATCAGGTGAGCTCCATTGACCCTTTAGACAAGGTTAGCTCCATTGAACCTTTAGACAAGGTTAGTACCATTGAGACTTTAGACAGGGTTAGCTCCATTGAGACTTAAGACAAGATTAGCACCACTGACTCTTTAGATCAGGTGAGCTCCATAGACCCTTTAGACAAGGTTAGCACCACTGACCCTTTAGACAAGGTTAGCGCCATTGACCCTTTAGATCAGATAAGCTCCATTGACCCTTTAGATCAGGTAAGCTCCATTGACCCTTTAGATCAGGTTAGCTCCATTAACCCTTTAGACAAGGTTAGCTCCATTGAACCTTTAGACAAGGTTAGCACCATTGAGGCTTTAGACAAGGTTAGCGCCATTGAGGCTTTAGACAAGGTTAGCACCATTGAGGCTTTAGACAAGGTTAGCTGCATTGACCCTTTAGACAAGGTTAGCACCACTGACCCTTTAGATCAGGTGAGCTCCATTGACCCTTTAGACAAGGTTAGCTCCATTGAACCTTTAGACAAGGTTAGTACCATTGAGACTTTAGACAGGGTTAGCTCCATTGAGACTTAAGACAAGATTAGCACCACTGACTCTTTAGATCAGGTGAGCTCCATAGACCCTTTAGACAAGGTTAGCACCACTGACCCTTTAGACAAGGTTAGCGCCATTGACCCTTTAGATCAGATAAGCTCCATTGACCCTTTAGATCAGGTAAGCTCCATTGACCCTTTAGATCAGGTTAGCTCCATTAACCCTTTAGACAAGGTTAGCTCCATTGAACCTTTAGACAAGGTTAGCACCATTGAGGCTTTAGACAAGGTTAGCGCCATTGAGGCTTTAGACAAGGTTAGCACCATTGAGGCTTTAGACAAGGTTAGCTGCATTGACCCTTTAGACAAGGTTAGCTGCATTGACCCTTTAGACAAGGTTAGCTCCATTGACCCTTTAGACAAGGTTAGCTCCATTGACCCTTTAGACAAGGTTAGCACCATTGAGGCTTTAGACAAGGTTAGCTGCATTGACCCTTTAGAAAAGGTTAGCACTACTGACCCTTTAGATCAGGTTAGCACCATTAACCATTTAGACAAGGTTAGCTACATTGACCCTTTAGACAAGGTTACTACCATTGAGACTTTAGACAATGTTAGCGCCATTGAGACTTTAGACAAGGTTAGCTGCATTGACCCTTTAGACAAGGTTAGCTGCATTGACCCTTTAGACAAGGTTAGCTCCATTGACCCTTTAGACAAGGTTAGCACCATTGAGGCTTTAGACAAGGTTAGCACCACTGACCCTTTAGATCAGGTGAGCTCCATTGACCCTTTAGACAAGGTTAGCGCCATTGACCCTTTAGATCAGGTAAGCTCCATTGACCCTTTAGATCAGGTAAGCTCCATTGACCCTTTAGATCAGGTTAGCTCCATTAACCCTTTAGACAAGGTTAGCTCCATTGAACCTTTAGACAAGGTTAGCTCCATTGAGGCTTTAGACAAGGTTAGCTGCATTGACCCTTTAGAAAAGGTTAGCACTACTGACCCTTTAGATCAGGTTAGCTCCATTGACCCTTTAGATCAGGTTAGCACCATTAACCCTTTAGACAAGGTTAGCACCATTAACCCTTTAGACAAGGTTAGCGCCATTGACCCTTTAGATCAGGTTAGCACCATTAACCCTTTAGACAAGGTAGCTCCATTGACCCTTTACATCAGGTTAGCACCATTAACCCTTTAGACAAGGTTAGCTCCATTGAGACTTTAGACAAGGTTAGCGCCATTGAGGCTTTAGACAAGGTGAGCTCCATTGACCGTTTAGACAAGGTTAGCACCATTGAGACTTTAGACAAGGTTAGCGCCATTGAGGCTTTAGATCAGGTTAGCTCCATTGACCCTTTAGACAAGGTTAGTACCATTGACCCTTTAGACAAGGTTAGCACCATTAACCCTTTAGACAAGGTTAGCACCATTAACCCTTTAGACAAGGTTAGCACCATTAACCCTTTAGACAAGGTGAGCTCCATTGACCCTTTAGATAAGGTTAGCGCCATTGAGGCTTTAGACAAGGTTAACTCCATTAACCCTTTAGACAAGGTTAGCTGCATTGACCCTTTAGATCAGGTTAGCTCCATTGACCCTTTAGATCAGGTTAGCTCCATTGGCCCTTTAGACAAGGTTAGCACCATTGACCCTTTAGATCAGGTTAGCTCCATTGACCCTCTTTTTAGTATCTCAGGTGCTGCTAACTTGAAGAAATAAAAGCAAGTAATTTAATGGTACAGGATCAACGATGAAGATTATTTAACACTCTGAACTGAACATTTGGTCTTTCATTAAGTTATGGACACATGAGCTATGAATGAGTTATGACACATCACCATGTTGGTTATTATGAGTTACGCTAGGGTTGAATAGCGGTTACCAAGAATTACTGACATTTACCGCCCAAAACCACTCCATTTTTGAATTAACTAACTGCGAGAAACACTTGAACTGTTAAATGATATGCAATGTTTAAATCTAGCTTCTCTACGGCCTTCTCTCTGAGATCTGCATGACCAATCATCAATGCTCAGGGTAGGAACAGACAGCGCATCTTTTTCTACTTGTGACAGGTAGGCTTACATTTTCTGCAGCAGAGCCTATGCTACAGTTATAAAGGACTGAAGGTGCTTCTAATTTACAGAATTCTCCATCTGGCTTTCCTTTCCGGTGTCACCTTATTTTTTTATTGTAAAGATGAAAACAGCCTATCAATCGAATATTGTTAGGCTTCATTCTGAATTGACCATTTACCCCATAACGACAAAGCAAAAACAGTACATTTTCAAATGTATTAAAACCTGAAATATCATTTAAATAAATGTTAAGTACTTTCTTAAAACCTCTTAAATGTTAAGTCCCCATATTTGGGGACCTTATTTGATTTTTGTTATTCAATGCAATCTGGTATGAGAACAGTAGCCTCTATCTGCAAAAGCAGGGTGTCTAAGGAAAGCGGAGTATCTTGGCTATTGATCGGTGCCTTCAAATCTGTGGTGTGACTTACTACCATAATATGGGCATAAGGATTTATAAGGGCAGGCCGAGCAGATGACCTCATTTCAAGATGGCTGCTACCTACATTTCGGTTAGTGCTGTGAAGCATTAAAAAAATAAACACGAAATACATTGATACACACCGAAAGCCGGGACTCCACAGATCATGAGGATATGATATCTTATTTGTCTGCCTGTGACCTACCGTTATTGATCACCAGCCCCAAGAGTCAAAATGTTTATTTTACACGTTTTCACCAAACAGGAAATTAATAATTAGGTTGGTAACAAATCTAGCATATTGCCAATGTTATCTGATGATGCATGACTTAATGGCAACATCGAATGTCCACTGAGTGACTATATCTTTGCACATAAAAAATGTGATATTGCCTGCTTATACGCTGTAGGCATCCATTACAAAGGGGATTGGCTACTATGGCACCTTGACAGTCTTGTAGCTAATAAGATAAGGGATATGGAGTTGACCTGGGCCTAGAACCTTTTATGTGTAATGCAAACTATTGCTACCTGGCTCAGAGACTTGGAAACATTCAGTGATCACACCTGACACCACTTACTAAAACATCTGCCCTTTTCTAGTTGTTAGGTCTATCAATCCCAAACTTTTTATGATTTTGTTCACTTGTTGTGGAAGCCATCTGATGTGTTTCCAGCTCCTGTCATCACTAATTCATGTATAATTTGTTAATGAAAGAAAAATAAATAAAAAACAATACAATTTTTTTGTAATTGTTATTTTGTGTGTGCTTGATCTTGTGTATTCTGAACTATGTAACTCCTATCTATCTTCTGATAATTTCCTCATAATCTCCCAGATGTCCTCTTCCCAAATATACCAAGTGTTTGCATGTCAGAATCATGTAATTACACATGAATAGCAGTTATTTTTGGGGATGTCTATTTAGGCGGAAATCTACATTTTTCCATTATATTTAAGAGCTAGAGATTACAGTCTCATGTCTTCTTGGGGATGACGCTACAAGCTTGGCTCACCTGTATTTGTGAAGTTTAGCTCTGTCAGGTTGGATGGGGAGTGTCGCTGCACAACAATTTCCAGGTCTCTCCAGAGATGTTCAATTGGGTTCAAGTCCAGGCTCTGGCTGGGCCACTCAAGGACATTCAGAGACTTGTCCCGAAGCCACTCCTGTGTTGTCTTGGCTGTGTGCTTAGATTAATTATCCAGTTGGAAGGTGAACCTTCATCCCAGTCTGAGGTCCTGAGTTCTCTGGAGCAGGTTTTCATCAAGGATCGCTCTGTGCTTTGCTTTGTTCATCTTTCCCTCAATCCTGACTAGTCCCCCAATCACTGCCACTGAAAAGAAAAACATCCCCACAGCATGATGCTACCACCACCATGCTTTACCGTAGGGATGGTGCCAGGTTTCCTCCAGACGTGACGCTTGGCATTCAGGCGAAAGATTTCAATTTTGGTTTCATCAGACCAGATAATCTTGTTTCTCATGGTCTGAGAGTTCTTTAGGTGCCTTTTCGCAAGCTCCAAGCGGGCTGTCATGTGCCTTTTACTGAGAAGTGGCTTCCGTCTGGCCACTCTACTATAAAGGCCTGATTGGTGGAGTGCTGCAGAGATGGCTATCCTTCTGGAAGGTTTTCCCATCTCCACAGAGGAACTCTGGAGCTCTGTCAGAATGACCATAGGGTTCTTGGTCACCTCCCTGACCAAGGCCATTCTCTCCCGATTGATCATGTTTGGCCTGGTGGCCAGCTCTATGAAGAGTCTTCCATTTAAGAATGATGGAGGCTACTGTCTTGTTGTAGACCTTCAATGCTGCAGAAATGCTTTGGTACCCTTCCCCAGATCTGTGCCTCGACACAATCCTGTCTCGGAGCTCAACGGACAATTCCTTCAGCCTCATGGCTTGGTTTTTGCTCTGACATGCACTGTCAACTACGGGACCTTATATAGACAGGTGTCTGCCTTTCCAAATGTCCAATCAATTGAATTTACCACAAGTGGACTCCAATCAAGTTGTATAAACATCTCAAGGATGATCTATGGCAACAGGATGCACTTGAGCTAAATGTTGAGTCTCATAGCAAAGGGGCTGAATACTTATGTAAATAAGGTATTTCTGTTTCTATTTGTAACACCTTTGCAGACAATAAAAAAACAGTTTTTACTTTGTAATTATGGGGTATTGTGTGTGGATTGATGAGGAAAAACATGTATTTAATACATTTTAGAATAAGATTGTAATCTCACAAAATGTGAAAAAAGTCAATGGGTCTGCATACTTTCCAAATTAACTGTATACAGTTGAAGTCAGAAGTTTACATACACTTACGTTGTCATTCAAACTCGTTTTCAACCACTCCACAAATTTCTTGTGAACAAACTATGGTTTTGTCAGTTAGGACATCTATTTTCTACATGACACAAGTAGTTTTTCCAACAACTGTACCTTTAAACCGCTTGGAAAATTCCAGAAAATGATGTCATGACATTAGAAGCTTCTGATAGGCTAATTTACATCCTTTGAGTCAACTGGAGGTGTACCTGTAGATGTATCACAGTGCAGGTGCATTTATACGGAGACTTGATTACACACAGGTGGATTGTATTTATCATCATTGGTCATTTAGGTCAACATTGGATCATTCAGAGATCCTCACTGAACTTCTGGAGAGAGTTTGCTGCACTGAAAGTAAAGGGGCTGAATAATTTTGCACGCCCAATTTTTCAGTTTTTGATTTGTTAAAAAAGTTTGAAATATCCAATAAATGTCGTTCCACTTCATGATTGTGTCCCACTTGTTGTTGATTCTTCACAAAAAAATACAGTTTTATATATTTATGTTTGAAGCCTGAAATGTGGCAAAAGGTCGCAAAGTTCAAGGGGGCCGAATACTTTCGCAAGGCACTGTAGTGTTTTTTCGAACTAATGTTGACTCCAAGATGGCGGAATTGTCTAGTTGTTTATAAGCAGGTACTGAGCGCCGTTCTCAGATTATGCTTTTTCCGTAAAGTTTGTTTGAAATCTGGCACAGCGGTTGCATAGAGGATCAGTCTATCTTTAATTTTGTGAATAACACTTGCATCTTTTATCAATGTTTATTATGAGTATTTCTGGGAAAATCACCGGATGTTTTGGAATCAAAATATTACTACACGTAACGTGCCAGTGTAAACTGGAATTGTTGGATATAAATATGCACATTATCGAACAAAACATACATGTATTTGTAACATGATGTCATATGAGTGTCATCTGATGAAGATCATCAAAGGTTAGTGATTCATTTTATCTATATTTCTGCTTTTTGTGACTCTCTTTCGCTGGAAAATGGCTGTGTTTGTTTTGACTATGACCTAACTTGACCTAAAGCCCTTGACTATGACTTAACATAATCATATGTGGTGTTTTCGCTGTAAATAATTTTTTTAATCGGACACCAAGGGTAGATTAACAAGATGTTTATCTTTCATTTGTTGTATTGGACTTGTTAATGTGTGAAAGTTACATATTTATAAAAAATATTGTTGAATTTCGCGCACTGCCTTTTCAGCGGAATGTTGTCGGGGGGTTCCGCTAGCGCCCTAGAAAGGTTAATTTCCCGATTCCACTCTTCCGATATTTTCATATCTTATTGAGTACAGTCTTTTATTAATGTTATTAATTGTATTATTACCTCATCAGTTCTCATTGCTGAACGTCACAAACCCTTGGATATCTGCACAAACCCTAGTTTGCATAATGAATCAGCGATACGGAACGCCAGTCCTAGACAGGTTTTAAAAAATTTAAAGGCAATGCTACCAAATACTAATTGAGTGTGTAAACTTCTGACCCACTGGGAATGTGATGAAAGAAATAAAAGCTGAAATAAATAATTCTCTTCACTATTATTCTGACATTTCACATTCTTAAAATAAAGTGGTGATCCTAACTGACCTAAAACAGGGAATTTTTACTAGGATGACATGTCGGGAATTGTGAAAAACTGAGCTTAAATATATTTGGCTAAGGTGTATGTAATCTTCCGACTTCAACTGTAGATGTCCTAACATACCTCTTTCAGGTAATATATTCAATGTAGTATTTGCCTTACATGAACCTTCTTATGATGGGATAAGGCTCAGCCATTTTGGTCAGGGAGTTGGTCAACCATGGTTTGCCAGTGCTGTGATAAGATATTGTGTTTTGTTTTTATTTATTTCACCTTTATTTAACCAGATAGGCTAGTTGAGAACAAGTTCTCGTTTACAACTGAGACCTGGCCAAGAATAAAGCAAAGCAGTTCGACACATACAACAACACAGTTACACGTGGAATAAACAAACATACAGTCAATAATACAGTAGAAAAAAATGTATATACAGTGTGTGCAAATGAGCTAAGTCAATAAATAGGCCATGGTGGCGAAGTAATTACAATATACCAATTATACACTGTAGTGATTGATGTGCAGAAGATGAATGTGCAAGTAGAGATACTGGGGTGCAAAGAAGCAAGATAAATAAATGCATACAGTATAGGAATGAGGTAGTTGGATGGGCTATATTACAGATGGGCTATGTACATGTGCAGTGATCTGTGAGCTGCTCTGACAGCTGGTGCTTAAAGCTAGTGAGGGAGACATGAGTCTCCAGCTTCAGAGATTTTTGCAGTTCGATCCAGTCATTGGAACTGGAAGGAAAGGCGACCAAAGGTAGGAATTGTCACAACTTCCGAGGTCGGTCCCTCTCTTTGTTCGGGCGGTGTTCGGCGGTCGACATCACCGGCCTTCTAGCCATCGCCGATCCACTTTTCATTTTCCATTTGTTTTATCTTTGTCTTACACACCTGGTTTCAATTCCCAATTACTTGTTCATTGTTTAACTCTCTGTTCCCCCAAGTTTGTTTGTGAGTGATTGTTTTTATGTAATACGGTCCGTTTATGTGGACTCGCTTATTTTGTATTGCATTTGTCTATTTTGAGTAAAATACGTTTATTTACTCATATCTGCTGTCCTGCGCCTGACTCCTCTACACCAGCTACACACAGACTACATTACAGAATCACTCACCAAAAATAATGCAGTCAGCAGGAGCAGACGCCCTCCCTGTGGAGATAGAGGCGCGTGTCCAGCAGCACGCGACCATATTGCAAAATCTGGGCACCACCATCGATCGCATGCTGCGGAAGATGGATCATTGGGAGAGAGGAGGAGGTCGTCCAGCGCCTCCACCAGCCCCACTACAGCAGGTCCCACTGTCCACCCCTCCTTCACCCGTTCCAGCGGGATTCGGATCGCGCTCCAGAGGGAGTATGATGGGCCCGCTGCCGGATGCCAGGAGTTCCTACTCCAGTTTGAGTTCTACCTGGCAACCTTCCACCTGACTCCTTCTGGACGTGAGAGCGTGTCCGCCCTCGTCTCCTGCATCTCAGGCAAAGCCCTGGAGTGGGCCAACGCCGTATGGAGTGAGGGAGAGCTTTGGACCATTAACCAGAGTTCACCCGCCACATTCAGGCAGTTTTCGACCACCCGCCTGAGGGTCGAGCAGCGGGTGAACGACTGTTCCACCTAAGGCAGGGGACGAGGAGTGCGCAGGATTTTGCATTGAACCTCCGGACCCTGGCAGTCAGCGTGGGATGGAACGACAGGGCCCTGATCGATCACTACCAGTGCAGTCTGCGCGAGGACGTCCGTCGGGATTTGGCCTGCCGAGACACCACCCTCACATTGGACCAGCTTGTGGACATGTCCATCCGGCTGGACAACCTGCTGACTGCCCACGGATGTCCGGATCAGGGCCTGTCAGTTCCATCCCCCAGCACCTCCGCTCCGATGCCCATGGAGCTGGGAGGTGCTGCACTTAGGGCGACTGTAGTAGGGACCATTCCCTGCACCATCTGTGGCCGCAGAGGGCACACTGCTGGTCAGTGCTGGGGGGGGTTCCTCAGGGAGTCGAGGCAGCAGGCAGGGCACTATCGTGTCACCCCAGGTGGGTTGGCACCAGGCTCACCCAGAACCCCCTGTTGCTCACATGTATGTGTTTATTTCATTTCCTGAGTTTTCCCCGCATTCCCAGCATAAGGCGCTCCTAGATTCAGGTGCAGCTGGGAATTTTATTGACCGTTCATTTGCCCATAGTTTAGGGATCCCCCTTGTTCCTGTGGATATGCCCTTCCCTGTGCACGCCCTAGAAAGTCGACCATTAGGGTCAGGGCTGATTAGGGAGGCCACCGCGCCACTAGACATGGTTACGCAGGAGGGTCATAAGGAGAGAATCAGTCTCTTCCTTATTGATTCTCCTGTGTTTCCTGTGGTGCTGGGCCTACCCTGGTTGGCCTGTCATGACCCCACTATTTCGTGGCAACAGAGGGCTCTCAAGGGGTGTTCACAAGAGTGCTCAGGTTGGTGTGTGGGGGTTTCCATCGGTGCGACTACGGTGGAAAGTCCAGACCAGGTCTCCACCATGCCCATCCCCTCAGAATATGTTGATTTGGCTCTTGCCTTCTGTAAGAAGAGGGCGACTAAATTACCACCTCATCGACGGGGGGATTGTGCGATAAATCTCCTGGTAGAGGCAGCACGTCCCAAAGTCACGTGTATCCTCTGTCACAGGAGGAGACGGAGGCTATGGAAACATATGTCTCTGAATCCTTAGGGCAGGGATACATTCAGCCCTCCACTTCACCTGCCTCCTCAAATTTATTTTTTGTGAAGAAGAACCCCCCCCCTTGGGTTGTGCCGTGGCGGAGGTCTTTGTGGGCTATACTCAGCCTTGTCTCAGGATGGTAAGTTGGTGGTTGAAGATATCCCTCTAGTGTTGTGGGGGCTGTGCTTTGGCAAAGTGGGTGGGGTTATATCCTTCCTGTTTGGCCCTGTCCGGGGGTGTCCTCGGAGTGGGCCACAGTGTCTCCTGACCCCTCCTGTCTCAGCCTCCAGTATTTATGCTGCAGTAGTTTATGTGTCGGGGGGCTAGGGTCAGTTTGTTATATCTGGAGTACTTCTCCTGTCCTATTCGGTGTCCTGTGTGAATCTAAGTGTGCGTTCTCTAATTCTCTCCTTCTCTCTTTCTCTCTCTCGGAGGACCTGAGCCCTAGGACCATGCCCCAGGACTACCTGACATGATGACTCCTTGCTGTCCCCAGTCCACCTGGCTGTGCTGCTGCTCCAGTTTCAACTGTTCTGCCTTATTATTATTCGACCATGCTGGTCATTTATGAACATTTGAACATCTTGGCCATGTTCTGTTATAATCTCCACCAGGCACAGCCAGAAGAGGACTGGCCATCCCACATATGCTCTCTCTAATTCTCTCTTTCTTTCTCTCTCTCGGAGGACCTGAGCCATAGGACCATGCCCCAGGAATACCTGACATGATGACTCCTTGCTGTCCCCAGTCCACCTGACTGTGCTGCTGCTCCAGTTTCAACTATTCTGCCTTATTATTATTCGACCATGCTGGTCATTTATGAACATTTGAACATCTTGACCATGTTTTGTTATAATCTTCACCCGGCACAGCCAGAAGAGGACTGGCCACCCCACATAGCCTGGTTCCTCTCTAGGTTTCTTCCTAGGTTTTGGCCTTTCTAGGGAGTTTTTCCTAGCCACCGTGCTTCTACACCTGCATTGCTTGCTGTTTGGGGTTTTAGGCTGGGTTTCTGTACAGCACTTTGAGATATCAGCTGATGTACGAAGGGCTATATAAATACATTTGATTTGATTTGATTTGATGGGGGTTTGCGCCCGTGTATTGTTTATCGAGGTATCAATCAGATCACTACCCGCTGCCTCTTCACAAAATTGGATCTCAGGAGCGCTTACAACCTGGTGCATATCCGGGAGGGGGACGAGTGGAAGATGGCATTTAGTACCACCTCAGGGCACTATGAGTCATGCCGTACGGGTAAATGAATGCTCCATCAGACTTCCAGGCCTTTGTTGACAAGATTTTCCGGGACCTGCACGGGCAGGGTGTAGTGGTGTATATCGACAACATTCTGATATACTATGCCACACGCTCCGAGCACGTGTCCCTGGTGGGCAGGGTGCTTGGTCGACTGTTGGAGCATGACCTGTATGTCAAGGCTGAGAAATGTCTGTTCTTCCAACAGTCCGTCTCCTTCCTAGGGTACCGCATTTCCACTTCGAGGGTTTGCCAACTACTACCGGAAGTTTATCCGGGGATTTGGACAGGTAGCAGCTCCCATTACCTCACTACTGAATGGGAGACCTGTGCGACTGCAGTGGTTGGCTGAGGTGGACAGGGCTTTTGGTCATCTGAAGGCTCTGTTTACCTCGGCTCCTGTGCTGGCTCATATGGATCCTTCTTTTACGTTCATAGTGGAGGTGGACACGTCCGAGGCTGGGATAGGAGCTGTGCTCTCTCAGTGCTCGGGCACGCCACCAAAGCTCCGCCCCTTTGCTTTCTTTCCGAAGAAGATCAGCCCGGCGGTGCAACACTATGATGTGGGGGACCGGGAGCTGTTGGCTGTTGTCAAGGCTCTAAAGGCGTGGAGACATTGCCTTGAGGGGGCTGACCACCGCAATCTGGAGTACATCTGGGTGGCAAGGAGACTGATCCCTCACCAGGCAAGGTGGGCCATGTGCTTTACCCATTTTGTTTTCACTCTGTGCGTTGCCTTAGTGGGAAGTACTGGTGGGCCACCTTGGCCAAGGACGTGAGGGTTTATGTTTCCTCCTGCTCGGTGTGCAGAGGGAACCCTTACCCGTTCCACAACCGCCGTGGTCGCACCTGTCGGTGGACTTCCTGACAGATCTTCCTCCCTCACAGGGCAACACCATGATCCTGATCGTTGTGGATAGGTTTTCTAAGTCCTGCCGTCTCCTCCCTTTGCCCGGTTTCCCTATGGCCCTACAGACTGCGGAGGCCCTGTTCACTCACGTCTTCCAGCACTACGGGGTGCCTGAGGATATAGTTTCTGATCGGGGTCCCCAGTTCACGTCCAGGGTCTGGAGAGCGTTCATGGAACGTCTGGGTGTCTCGGTCAGCCTCACCTCAGGTTTTCACCCCGAGAGTAACGGGATGGGAGAGAGTGAACCAGGATGTGGGTAGGTTTCTGCGGTCATATTGCCAGGACCGGCCGGGATAGTGGGCGGCGTTCATCCCCTGGGCAGAGATGGCCCAAAACTCACTCCGCCACTCCTCCACTATCCTCTCTTTCGTACTGCGTACTGGGGTATCAGCCGGTTCTGGCAAGTTAGCATCAGAGCCAGATCGAAGCTCCTGCGGTGGACAAATGTTTTAAGCGCTCGGAGGAGACCTGGGACGCCACCCATGTGCACCTGCAATGGGCCGTGAGGTGGCAGAAGGCGAGCACCGACCGCCACCGCAGTGAGGCCCCAGTGTTTGCACCGGGGGACCGGTTCTGGCTCTCGACCCAAAACCTGCCCCTCCGCCTGCCCTGCCGGAAGCTGGGTCTGCGGTTTATGGGGCCATTCAAAGTCCTGAGGAGACTGAACGAGGTATGCTACAGGTTACAGATGTCCAGAGGGGGCAGGGGAACCTCCCGCACCTCAGACTCCTGAAGTGGACCAGCCTGAGGAGAGACACATGGAACGAGGGATTAATACGGTAATCTGGGGGAAGCGAGGCGGCCCCAGCGTATGCTGTTCGAGCCATCCTGGACTCGAGGCGTTGGGCGAAGGGCCTTCAGTACCTCGTGAAGTGGGAGGGGTACGGTCCGGAGGACAGATGCTGGGTGCCGGTGGAGGACGTCTTGGACCCTTCGTTGCTGCGAGAGTTCCACCGTCTCCATCTGGATCGCCCTGCGCCTCGTCCTCCGGATCGTCCCCGAGTTCGGTGTCGGCGCGCTGTTGGAGCCGCGCGTCAAGGGGGGTACTGTCATGACTTTCGCCGAGGTCGGTCCCTCTCCTTGTTCGGGCAACGTTTGGTGGCTTTCTAGCCATCGCCGATCCACTTTTCATTTTCCATTTGTTTTGTCTTTGTCTTACACACCTGGTTTCAATTCCCCAATTACTAGTTCCTTATTAAACCCTCCATGTTTGTGATTGATTTTATGTAATACGGCCCGTTTATGTGGCCTCGCTTACTTTGTATTGCATTTGTCTATTTTGAGTAAAATATGTTTATTTACTCATTTCTGCTGTCCTGCGCCTGACTCCTCTACACCAGCTACACACAGACGACATTACAGAAATTGGCTTTGGGGGCGACTAGTGAGATATACCTGCTGGAGCGCGTGCTACGGGTGGGTGCTGCTATGGTGACCAGTGAGCTGAGATAAGGTGGGGCTTTACCTAGCAGAGGCTTGTAGATGACCTGGAGCCAGTGGGTTTGGCGACGAGTATGAAGCAAGGGCCAGCCAACGAGAGCATACAGGTCACAATGGTGGGTAGTATATGGGGCTCTGGTGACAAAACGGATGGCACTGTGATACACTGCATCCAATTTGTTGAGTAGAGTGTTGGAGGCTATTTTGTAAATGACATCGCCGAAATCGAGGATCGGTAGGATGGTCAGTTTTACGAGGGTATGTTTGGCAGCATGAGTGAAGGATGCTTTGTTGCGAAATAGGAAGTCGATTCTAGATTTAATTTTGGATTGGAGATGCTTAATGTGAGTCTGGAAGAAGAGTTTGAGTGTAAGATTTTAAAGAATTTATCTGCACTGTATGTTTGTTAGCTAGCTAGCCAGACAGTTTTAGAGGAGTGATTCCATACATTTTATTTCCAAATTAACTGCCAGTATACCAACATTCCATTCAAACATTGCAGTCAGTCAATCCACAGTCATACACTGGCTCAAATCAGTAGATGATAAGACTTATACAAGTTATACATTTTTCAAGTGCTGATATTGTATCATATAATATCACTCTGAGCTTTCCATTCATTTTTTTTAAAAAACATTCATAGTCTGTTTACATATATTTTAGTGCCAATTTATAAAGAACATTTGTATAAAACCTGTATATCACTGTATTAATGATTATATGACAATACTTTATCTTGGAAATCATTTTATAACGCAATTTCTGATATATCACATGCCTTTGTTTTATTTCCCTGCATAAATAAAGTTAGTATTATGCCTTTAATGCCATTCATTCCAATTAGACTTGTTTGGATTTCTCCCTGACCAATACGCTTGTACACGGTGTCCAAGTAAGCTACATGTACTGTAGCTATGTTTGTGGAAAACATTTAATCACAGGTAAGACATTTAACTTGTTTAGTATAGACTGTTTGTAATTCCACTCATTATTTATAGCTGTTTATAAACTGGGTAGTTTGGATACTGGATCCTAATTGGCTAAAACAGCATTTAGTTGTGTCTGTGAGACCGTATACCATAACTATGAAGGTTAGCCTTTTCACCTCTATATCATTGTGCCTTTTCACCTCGATAAAATGGCTACATCAAAAAAAGTTTGACATGCCGATGTAGAAAATAAGCGTTTAAATTAAGTTGAGAGAAACCAAAATAAAAAGAACATTGTGAAACTAACAAAGTGGGCACTTGCCTGCTTCACTGACTGGTGTGCAGAAAAGGGATACAGTATGAGTTTGGGAATTCAACAAAACAAAGCTGTATGTCATTCTACGGGACTTGTATTGTTCAGTGGGAAACATGAATGCTATGCTGGACTCAGAGCTGTTTTAAACCGACATATCAACGATCCCCTTCTCAGTTTGGCATGGAGTATACAGAAGGACAACAAATTTCCAACGAGCAACAATGTGTCTGTTAGCGTAATTAAAAAGTTGAGGAAAGAGGGGCATGACGAAGCTGCCCACCAGTGAACGGCTACATATGGTATGTGACTATTAGCTAGCGCAATAATTCTAATGTACCCTGACAATATAACCGGTAGCTATATAGGCCTACCTATTAACTAACTTTATTTTGTCTTATGATTAATGTAAACAAGAGAGCCGATTGTAGTGAACACCCTCGCTACAATGCTTCCAAAGATCTGCAAAATAGCTGGCCCTTCGCAGATTTACACATACCACTGCCTCCGAAACACCATGATCCAGAAACTGTCTGATGCTTGACTAGAGGTACGAGAAATTCTGTCTGTCAAAACCTCTCTTCAAAGTTACTGGAGGCCAAATCTGGAAGTGAGAATGCTGTGGAGCACTATTCTCTCTGACAACACAGCAGCAGCTCCAACAGTTAAAAGAACAGCATCCATTTCCAGCAGTGTGGCGCCAACAATAACATGGGCAAGGCAACAACAAATGATAACATGGGCAAGCCAACAACAAATGATAATATGGGCAAGGCAACAACAAATGATATCATGGGCAAGACAACAACAAATGATAATATGGGCAAGCCAACAACAAATGATAATATGGGCAAGGCAACAACAAATGATATCATGGGCAAGACAACAACAAATGATAATATGGGCAAGGCAACAACAAATGATAACATGGGCAAGACAACAACAAATGATAATGTGGGCAAGCCAACAACAAACGATAACATGGGCAAGACAACAACAAATGATAACATGAGCAAGCCAACAAGAAACAATAACATGGGACAATTTTTTTCATTCGTGCACAATAAATGGCAACATTCAGATAAACATTAATAAATAATTGGCATGTGTTAGTCACTCTAGAAGTGGCGCTAATGCTCGGTTTTTGCATCCTGTGGTTGTTGCATAGCAACTAGTCTAGCAACAAGACTTTTGTCCGGCCTACTTTTTCTGGTGGAATGTATTCATTATGAATTGATTTATTAAAGCAACATTTTCAATTTAGAAAATTGTGTAGTTCCTTGCCTTACCGTGTTGGTAACCGGTTTATAAAAAAAGGCACTTCAGGGGTTAGTTGTATATGGCCTATATACCACGGTTAAGGGCTGTATCCAGGCACTCCGCGTTGTAACAACCCTTAGCCTTGGTAAATTGAGCATATACCACTCCCCCTCGGGCCTTATTGCTTAAATAGTCTCCGGCCTTATTGCTTAAATTTGTGTTGTTGGTCTTGGCTAGCTACCATTCACTCACTCACTCACTTGACTGCTAGCACCATCATGGAAACAGGCATGAGGTAAGCCATACAATATTACATTTTTCTAAGTTGTGAAAACGCTCGGGAGCAAACAATGTTGAAAAGTCATCTTTAGACATGTTGTACTTTTTTTTTTTGTATTTGACTAAAACAAGCAGACAACAAAAAAAATGTTTGCTGTGAGGCAAGGAGGTAACCTAAGAAACCAAAGGTTGTTTGCCCAACAGGCACAACTTTCTATGGCTTAGACCCTTTTGGTTCCAGGTAAAACCCTTTTGGGTTCCATGAGGAACCATTTCCACAGAGGGTTTGGCATGGAACCAAAAAGAGTTCTTCAAAGGGTTCTCCTATGGGTACAGCCGAATAACCCTTTTTTCTAAGAGTGTATATTATTTAAGCATGTCATTACAATGATGAAGATAAGGACCATTTTTTAAAAATTTAACTGTTGAAAGCGAGGAAAGAATGAAGCAACAATAGAGAAAGGGGAGATAGGCTAATTCGCACATTGCACAACATTAGGGGAAATATTATAAAAGGTAGCCTATATAAGCGTAAGTCTACTAATTATAAAAATGTTAAATAGGCCCTAATATATTTCAGAATTTAAATTAAATGAATTGCTAGCTTATAATTGTAACTATGTAAGGCCGCATGTCTTGCACCAGTATCGCAGCTTAATGGTTTCAACGAGGTGCATAATTCCAGTCCCCATAATACAGTATAATACAATACACTCCACACTCAAAAAGATTAGCCTACTGAAGATGTTTTCATTTATTTACCCAAGTGAGCATACAGCAACTACATCTATGGGCTTTTATGTTTTTCTGTTGTTCGTAATGTAATATGTAGGCTATGTATTGCATAACGGCACAATCCTTTCATTTGGGCTTTTTTTGGGCATGGGCTCATGAAATGTATTTAATATATGGCTCATAAATTGTCTAATGTATGGCTCATCAGACTCAGGTAGCATCAGTCTTGAATTGTCATGCCTTATCAAAGCTCTAATCATGTAACGTCTGCGTCCAACTCACATCCCCAAACACTTAGATCCCTGGAACACAGCCCACTTTCCAGCTCACTCTCCAGATCCCAATCACCGGAATTCTAATCACCTGTTCACACACCTGTATGTCATTATCCCACACTATTTAGTTCAGTTCCTTGCACCCCATCACTGTGAGGTATTGTTTGTTTTGAGACACACTTCTTTCGGATCCCTGTTTTATCTTGTCCTTCACACCTGCTGTGTATGATAGTTTTTGCCTGCCTCACTCACAACACCTTTTGCCTATTCCCTGCCTGTACTATTGCCATTTTGGACCTACCGTTTATGACCTTCTGCCTGCCCCAGGACCCAGCTACCTGCCTCCTCCTATGGTCCCCTCCAATAAACACCTGCTGCGCTCTGCGCATCATCACCATGATGGTTATTATGGGTTATGCTAGGGACCAGTGTTTTGACCAATTACCATGTTGCTTATTATGTGTTATGTTAGGGACCTGTGTTTTGACCCATCACCATGTTGGTTATTATGTGTTACGTTATGTTAGGGACCTGTGTTTTGACCCATCACCATGTTGGTTATTATGTGTTACGTTATGTTAGGGACCTGTGTTTTGACCCATCACCATGTTGGTTATTATGTGTTACGTTATGTTAGGGACCTGTGTTTTGACCCATCACCATGTTGGTTATTATGTGTTACGTTATGTTAGGGACCTGTGTTTTGACCCATCACCATGTTGGTTATTATGTGTTACGTTATGTTAGGTACCTGTGTTTTGACCCATCACCATGTTGGTTATTATGTGTTATTGTCACGCTCTGACCTTAGAGATCCTTTTAATTCTCTATTTGGTAGGTCAGGGTGTGACTAAGGTGGGCAATCTATGTTTTCTGATGGTTCCCAATCAGAGGCAGCTGTCTATCGTTGTCTTTGATTGGGGATCATATTTAGGCAGCCTTTTACCACCTGTTGTTTGTGGGATCTTGTTTTTGTGTAGCTGCCTGTGAGCAGCCCAGAACATCCAACGATCGTGACAGAAGATCCCTCCACAAATGGACTAAGCAGCGTGCCCAGGAGAAGCAGGGATCCTGGGCCTGGGAGGAAAGCCAGGAATTGAGGACATCCTGGACGTGGGACGAAATCATGGCAGGAGACAGAAGCCTGCCATGGAAGCAGGCGGAGGCAAAGAAGGAGCAACAGTGACGACGCCGACATTCTTAGCTACATAGACAGCCCAAAGGACAGCTTGAAAATGTTTTGTGGGGAGGGGGGGCACACGGGGTGGTCGGCGGTGCCGAGGTGTGAACCAGAGACAACCTGGGAGGAGGTAAAGAGGTGGGCAGTCGACCCAGGGAGAGTGCCAGAGCCCGCCTGGGAGTCAATAGAACAGTGTGAGGAGGGATACCGGAGAATGGAGTTGGCGAGGAGTATGCGGCAACACAGGCGTTTGGAAGAGCGTGTCACCAGTCCGGTACAATCTGTGCAGGTCCCACGCATCAGGCCTCCAGTGCGCCTCCCCAGTCCGGTATGTTCAATGTCTCCTCCTCGTACACGCCCTGAAGTACGCGTCCCCAGTCCGGTACGTCCTGTGCCTGCTCTCCGCACTCGCACTGATGTACGCCTCCACAGCCCAGTACGTGCTATGCTAGCTCTTCGCACTCGCCCTGAAGTGTGTGTCACCAGTCTGGTGCAACCTGTACCGGCCCCACGCATCAGGCCTCCAGTGCGCCTCCCCAGTCCAGTACGTCCTGTGCCTGCTCCTCGCACTCGCCCTGAAGTGCGTGTCACCAGTCCGGTACCACCAGTGCCGGCGCCACGCACCAAGCTTCTTGCGACGACCCCCAGTCCAGAGCCTCCGGCGAGGGTTCCCAGTCCAGAGCCTCCGGCGAGGGTTTCCAGTCCAGAGCCTCCGGCGAGGGTTCCCAGTCCAGAGCCTCCGGCGAGGGTTCGGAGCCAAGAGCCTCCGGCGAGGGTTCGCAGTCCAGAGCCTCCGGAGAGGGTTCTCAGTCCAGAGCCTCTGGCGATGGTTCCCAGTCCAGAGCCTCCGGCGACGGTTCCCAGTTCGGAGCCTCCGTCGACGGTTCGAAGTCCGGAGCCTCCAGTGATGATCCATGTCCCGGAGCCTCCGGTGATGATCCATGTCCCGGAGCCTCCGGTGATGATCCATGGCCCGGAGCCTCCGGTGACGAGCCATGGCCCGGAGCCTCCGGTGACAATTGATGGCCCGCAGCATCCGGTGACGATCGATGGCCCGGATCCTCCGGCGACGGTCCACGGTCCGGAGTCCCCAGCCACGATCTACGGACCGGTTCCTCCGGTGACGATCCACGTGCCAGTGCTTTGCAAAAATATTCACCCCCCTTGGCGTTTTTCCTATTTTGTTGCATTACAACCTGTCATTTAAATAGATTTTTATTTGGATTTCATGGACATACACAAAATAGTCCAAATTGGTGAAATGAAATGATTTTTTTTTTGATAAGTGGTGCATGCATATGTATTCACCCCCTTTGCTATGAAGCACCTAAATAAGATATGGTGCAAACAATTACCTTCAGAAGTCACATAATTAGTTCAATAAAGTCCACCTGTGTGCAATCTAAGTGTCACATGTTCTGTCACATGATCTCAGTATATGTCACATGTTCTGAAAGGCCCCAGAGTCTGCAACACCACCAAGCAAGGGGCACTATGAAGACCAAGGAGCTCTACACACAGGTCGGGGACAAAGTTGTGGAGAAGTACACTCCACAGAGCTGGGCTTTATGGACGAGTGGCCAGAAAAAATAAGCAAACATGTTTGGTGTTCGCCAAAAGGCATTTGGGAGACTCCCCAAACATATGTAAGAAGGTACTCTGGTCAAAAGATTTGAGACTCGGACTGAGGTTCACCTTCCAGCAGGACAATGACCCTAAGCATACTGCTAAAGCAACACTTGAGTGGTTTAAGGGGAGACGTTTAAATGTCTTTGAATGGCCTAGTCAAAGCCCAGACTTCAATACAATTGAGAATATGTGGTATGACTTAAAGATTGCTGTACACCAGTGGAACCCGTCCAACTGGAAGGAGCTGGAGCAGTTTTGCCTTGAAGAATGGGCAAAATCCCAGTGTCTAGATGTGCCAAGCTTATACCCCAAGAGACTTGCAGCTGTAATTGCTGCAAAAGGTGTTTCTACAAAGTATTGACTTTGGGGGGTATGCACGCTCACGTTTTCTGTGTTCTTGTTTTTTTCACAATAGAAAATATTTTGCATCTTCAAAGTGGTTGGCATGTTGTGTAAATCAAATGATACAAACCCCCCAAAATTCAATTTTAGGAAAAGGAAAAATGCGAAGGGGGGTGAATACTTTTGCAAGCCACTGTATCTATTTCTTGTTCCCTTTTTCTTTGTCTGTCGTCCTTTCTCTCTCTCTCTCTCTCTCTGTCTTTAATTTATCTGTCTTGCTCTCTCTCTATACCGCTCTCTCTCTATACCGTTCTCTCTACCTCTCCCTCTAGGAATGCAAATTGGAAGCGACAGAGCAATCTTGAAATCCATCAGAGAGGAAATGAGCTAACCTGTTTGACTGGGTCTGTGTGAGAGGGGCCGCTCGGCCAGTAATTGCACTGTGTGTGTGTATGCATGTGTGTGTATACGTGTGTGTGGTGTATGTGCATGTGCGCATGCGTGTACACTCTCTCCGCTGTCTAATTTCCACTGATTCTTAACCCAGTGTCATTGTCCCAAACTACGAAAAATATCTTATCTTGAACACACTAAGAACATAGGTTGACTGTTAACAGTTACATTGTCTTCAGAAAGTATTAATTTCCCTTAAACTCTCTGGGATAGGCGGGACGCAAATGTCTCACCTGGCCAATTGCCAGGAAAAATGCAGAGCACCAAATAAAATAAAAATTCTATAAAATTCAAACTTTCATTAAATCACACATGTACGATACCAAACTAAAGCTACACTCGTTGTGAATCCAGCCAACATATCAGATTTAAAAAATGCTTTTCGGCGGAAGCATAAGAAGCTATTATCTGATGATAGCACATCCCTTAACTTATTCCACGTTTTGTTGTGTTACAGCATGAATTCAAAATGGATTAAAATGATTTCCTTTCTCTCACCCATCTACACACAATACCCCATAATGACAAAGTGAAACATGTTTTTAAAATGATTGGCAAATGTTTTGAAAATGAAATACAGAAATCCAACAAGCGAAAAAATAAATAAAAAATAAACAAAACAATGAAAAAACTTTGCGACCTTTTGCCACAAGAAAATATTTGAATCAACAACAAGTGGGACACAATCATGAAGTGGAACGACATTTATTGGATATTTTTGAGAATCTCTGAATGATCCAATGTTGGCCTATATATATATATATATATATATATATATATATATAGCATTGTATACATAACACAACTGTGGCCGTGATGAATAAATAAATGTCCATTGCGGTGGAGGCAGAGTAAAGACTGTTTAGCTGTTTAGGGGGTTAAAAAGTGGGGGATGACAAACATGTGGAAGAAGGTGGGTCAGAGCAGCATGACCATTGAGGGGGTGTGGGGACCAAGTGAAATAAAAACAATAAAAAAAGTCATAATATACATATTAACAACTGCAATAGTGATGGGGGGAGCAGGTAGCTGACTAGTGGTGGCTATTCAGCAGCCTGATGATCTGAGGGTAGAAACTATTGGCCAGTATTTCTGTTTATTGTTTGGGTCGCAAGGCACTACCTAACACAACTGTGGCCGTGATGAATAAATAAATGTCCATTGCGGTGGAGGCAGAGTAAAGACTTTAGCCCCCAATTTGGTGATATACAATTGGTAGTTACAGTCTTCTCCCATCGCTGCAACTCCCGTAAGGACTCAGGAGAGGCGAAGGTTGCCATGCATCCTCCGAAACACGACTCCGCAAAGCAGCACTGCTTCTTGACACACTGCTCACTCAAACCGGAAGCCAGCCGCACCAATGTGTCGGTGGAAACACTGTAGAGCTGGCGACCGAAGTCAATGTGCATGCGCCCGGCCCGCCACAATTGGTTGCTAGAGCGCAATGGGACAAGGACTTCCCAGCCGGTCAAACCCTCCCCTAACCGGACGACGCTGGGCCAATTGTGCTCCGCCTCATGGGTCTCCTGGTTGCGGCCGGCTGGGATCGAACACGGATCTGTAGTGACGGCCCTAGCACTGCGATGCAGTGCCTTAGACCACTGTACCACTTGGGAGGCCCCAGTCTTTCAGTTTTTGCCATGATGGTCCTGTACTGTCTGAGTGATTTAAGCGAGGAGAACATGGCATGGCTTGGGTGGATGGGGTCCTTGATGCTTTTCTTGGCCTTCCTGCGACACCTGGTGTTG
Source organism: Oncorhynchus clarkii lewisi (assembly GCF_045791955.1). Classification (NCBI taxonomy): domain Eukaryota; kingdom Metazoa; phylum Chordata; class Actinopteri; order Salmoniformes; family Salmonidae; genus Oncorhynchus; species Oncorhynchus clarkii. Next base: position 18,316,124 of record NC_092151.1, on the reverse strand, counting down.
TAGTTGTCTGTGTGGTTAGACCATTTCAGTTTCTATGAGATGTGTACGCTGAGGTGTCCAGCCTGGTTCCCCCTGAAGTCCACAATCAGCACCTCTGTTTTTCTAACATTGAGGGAGAGGTTGTTAACCTGGCACCACGTTGTCAGTGCCTACCTCCTCCCTGTAGGCAGTCTTGTCATTGTTGGTAATCAGGCCTACTACTGTCTTGTTGTTCTCCCATTGTTTGTAACTTACTTTATACATAATGTTGCTGCTACCGTCTGTTCTGACCGAAAAGAGCTTCTGGATATCAGAACAGGAATTACTCACCTCAAACTGGACAAAGATTTTTTTCTTTAATAAGTCTGACGCAAAGGATATACTGCTTCTCCGAGACAGGCCAAAAAACCCATAATTTTTGTGAAGAAACTATGGAAATACAATTCATCGGAGAGTGGGTAACCTGCCTCTACCATCTGTTTCATTGGCCAACGTGCAATCACCAGAGAATAAACTGGATGATCTCTGTTCGAGACTATCCTACAAAAGGGATATTAAAAATGTGTGCAATCAGAGGGAAAAAAACTCTAGACCACCTTACTCCACACACAGAGACACACAGAGACACATACAAAGCTCTCCCTCGCACTCCACACTGCTTCGTCCCCACTGTGACACTATGTACATATCCCAACCAGAAGCCATGGATTACAGGCAACATCCGCACCGAGCTAAAGGCTAGAGCGACGCTTTCAAAGGACACTAATTAGAGTACTTATAAGAAATCTTGCTATGCCCTCAGACAAGCCATCAAACAGGCAAAGCGTTAATACAGGACTAAAATTTTTTCCTACTACACCAGCTCTGACGCTTGTTGGATTTGGCAGGGCTTGCAAACTATTACGGACTATAAAGGGAAACCCAGTCGCGAGTTGCCCAGTAACGCGAGCCTACCAGACAAGCTACATGCCTTTTATGCTCGCTTCAAGGCAAGCAACACTGAAGCATGCATGAGAGCACCAGCTGTTCGGGACGACTGTGACATCATGCTCTCTGTAGCTGACGTGAGCAAGACCTTTAAACAGGTCAACATTTACAAAGCTGCGAGGCCAGAAGGATTACCAGAACATGTAGTCAGAGCATGCGCGGACCAACTGGTAAGTGTCTTCACTGACATTTTCAACCTCTCCCTGACCGAGTCTGTAATACCAACATGTTTCAAGCAGACCACCATAGTCCCTGTACCCATTAAAGCGAAGGTAACCTGCCCTGTAGCACTCACGTTGGTAGCCATGAAGTGCTTTGAAAGGCTGATCATGGCTCACATCAAAACCATCATCCCGGAAACCCTAGACCCACTCCAATTCGCATACCGCCCCAACAGATCCACAAATGATGCAATCTCAATCGCACTCTACACTGCCCTTTCCCACCTGGACAAAAAGAACACCTATGTGGAATTCTGTTCATTGACTACAGCTCAGCGTTCAACCTCATAGTGCCCACATAGCTCATCACTAAGCTCGGGACCCTCGGACTAAACACCTCAATATGCAACTGGATCCTGGACTTCCTGACGGGCCGCACGCCAGGTGGTAAGGTTAGGCAAAAACATGTCTGCCATGCTGATCCTCAACACTGGGAACCCTCAGGGGTGAGTGTTTAGTCCCCTCCTGTACTCCCTGTTCACCCACGACTGCGTGGCCAAGCACGACTCCAACACCATCATTAAGTTTGCTGAAGACACAACAGTGGTAGGCCTGATCACCGACAACGATGAGACAGCCTATAGGGAGGAGATCAGAGACCTGGCAGTGCCAGGACTGCCAGGACAACAACCTCTCCCTCAATGTGACCAAGGCCAAGGAGATGATTGTGGACAACAGGAAAAGGACGGCCGAACACGTCTCCACTCACATCGACGAGGCTGTAGTGGAGCGGGTCGAGAGTTTCAAGTTCCTTGGTGTCCACATTACCAACAAACTATCATGGTTCCAACACACCAAGACAGTCATGAAGAGGGCACAACAACATCATTTCCCCCCCAGGACACTGAAAAGATTTGGCATGGATCCCCAGATCCTCAAAAAGTTCTACAGCTGCACCATCGAGAGCATCCTGACTGGTTGCATCACCAACTGCTCGGCATCCGACGATAAGGAGCTACAGAGAGTAGTGCGTACTGCCCAGTATATCACTGGGGCCAAGCTTATATAGTAGGCAGTGTCAGAGGAAGGCCCCAAAAATTGTCAGACTCCAGTCATCCAAGTCATAGACTGTTCTCTCTGCTACCGCATGGCAAGTGGTACCAAGTCTAGGTCCAAAAGTCTCCTTACAGCTTCTTCCCCCAAGCCATAAGACTACTGAACAATTAATCAAATGCCCACCTAGACTCTTTACATTGACAGCGCCTTTCTTTTTACACTGCTGCTACTTGCTGTTTATTATCTATGCATAGTCTCCTTACCCCTACCTACATGTACAAATTACCTCGATTAACTTGTACCCCCACACATTGACTCGGTGCCGGTACCCCCTGTATGTAGCCTCGTTATTACTATTAAATTGTCACTTTTATTGACATTTTTCTTTTGTTTATTTAGTAAATATATTCTTAACTCTATTGAACTGCATTGTTGGTTTGTAAGTAAGCATTTTAGGGTAAGGTCTACACCGGTACATGTCACAAATAAAACATGATTTGATTTTATCCCTTGCGGCCCCCCATGTTGAGAATCAGTGTTTTGCGAAGGTAATGTTTCCTGCCTTCACCACCTGGGGGCAGCCTTCAGGAAGTGCAGGAACCAGTTGAATGGGCAGAGTTCAGACCTAGGGCCGTGAGATTTGTAATAAGCATAGAGGGCACTATGGTATTGAAGGCCGAGCTGTAGCATCCTCACATATGCATTATTTTTGTCCAGGTGGGTAAGGGCAGTGTGCAGTGCAATGGTAATTGTCCGTGGATCTATTGGGGCGGTAGGCAAATTGTGTCAGTGAGGGAGGAGGTGATGTGGTCTTTGACTAGCCTCTTGAAGCACTTCATAATGACAGAAGTGAGTGCTACTGGTCGATAGTCATTCAGTTCAGTTAGTTTCCCTTTCTTTGGCACAGGGATGATAGTGGACATCTTGAAGCAGGTGGGTTTAGCGACCTGAGCTAGGGAGAGATGAAAATGTCCATAGAACTCAACAGCCAGCTTGTCTGCACATGCTGAGGGCACGGCTAGGGTTGCCGTCTGGGCCGGCAGCCTTGCGAGGGTTAACATGTTGGAATGACTTACTACATTCCTCCTCAGTGGAGACTGTGAGTGTGTAGCTTACATAGTCATTGGGGACTCTCCTTGGCAATTCAGGGTCATTGTGCTCAAACCATTAGATAAAGGTGTTGAGCTCATCCGATAGGGTGGAATTGGTGACCGCTGTCATCAATGCCACTCCACTGTAGACTTGGCCTTGTGTTTTAGGTTATTGTCCTTCCGAAAGGTGAATTCATCTCCCAGTGTCTGGTGGAAAGCAGACTGAATCAGGTTTTGCTGTAGGATTTGCCTGTGCTTAGCTCCATTCCGTTTCTTTTTTATCCTGAAAAACTCCCCAGTCCTTAACGATTACAAGCATATCCATAACATGATGCAACCACCACTAAAAACATAATTCCACTTTGACATTCTGGGATATTGTGTCTAGGCCAGTGACAAAAAACTCAATTGAATCCATTTAAAATTCTGTCTGTAACACAACAAAATGTGGAAAAAGTGGTGTGAATACTTTCTGAAGGCATTGTATATCCAGACATACAGTATTTGTCTACAACAGTCATTCACTGTGACTTCAGACTGTGACTTCAGACTGTGACTTCAGACTGTGACTTCAGACTATGACTTCAGACTGTGACTTCAGACTGTGGCTTCAGACTGTGGCTTCAGACTGTGGCTTCAGAATGTGGCTTCAGACTGTGGCTTCAGACATTGAAATGATGAACAGAATCTGATTCATGTTGACTAGTTAAGGGTTGACAGTGACAAGTCACTCAGCAGGAGGAGCTATTTGGAGTCTCACATCTATTCTTACTACCACCCTACCCTACCTCTCACTCCCTCCCATGCTCTAGTCATATGAATCGATAATGACTGACATAGTCAATGTGTTTTAATCAAAAAAGCCCTTGACTCCTTTGCCGTGCGATATCATGGGAGAGTTCAAGCTTTTAATATCACATCTGTTACTGATCCCACCCGCCGAGGAGAACTCTGGGATTGGGAGGAAGGGACAAGCAAATTTTAGAGGGATGGGGTGTTGGGGTGGGGTTTATGTATGGATCCATTATGCATAGATTAGGACCCCCCCCCCGGCTCCCCTATGCTGAGAGGGCTGGTGGGAGTGTGGGGAGTACCATGATGCAGTTACAGACCCTGCACTCTCCTCTTTTTCTCATTTGCCCCGCCCCCCCATCCCTAAGCTCCATCGAGGCAGACCGGAAACCTGAGAGCGGGGTAGGGGCGCAGAGCGAAGCAGGGAGCAATGACAGTGACATCCATCGCATGCAATGAATAATCAATGACCACCATCTGGTGAAACAGAGCTGCAGTCGTTTACTCTCAGATGTGTCTACCTCTCTTTCCTTTCTCTCACTCTTTCTCCCTTTTCTCACCCTCTCGCTCACCTTCTCTCTCTCTCTTCTCCCCTGTATCTTTCTCTCTCTATCTTCTGCCCATCTACTCTCCTCTCTCTATATTCCCTCTTTCTCTCTCGACAGGCCTGTGTTCTCTTCCCTGTAGTCCTCTGTGGCCTCTTTGTCAGACCAGCTATAAGAGTCCTCATTCTAATTCAGCTGTACTATGTTCTATCTGACAGCAGCTAAAAGGTGAACCTTTGCCCTTAAAAGACATCCACCTATATCAATCCTATTGTAATTGACTTTCTTATTAAAAAAGGGATTTTAATATGTAAAAGAGCTCAGAGCTAGTTCTTAAAGGACATGCAGACGTAAGAAACTCCATAGTAATCTAGTCGTTTTGCTGAGTGCTTTTATTCACCTGCAGTATTAGAGTGGTTTGAGACGCACAAATACATGCACACACACATGCATACAAACAAACACAGTATTAGAGAGGCATGAGATCTGACATTAGCGGGTTCTCTCTGGTAAGAGCAAAGGTGGTGGGCCCTACTTTATGATCAACAACACATGGTGCGACGAAGGAAACGTACAGGAACTTGGAATACTTGGTCATCAAATATTGGCCTTTTTACCTTCCGAGAGAGTTCTCAAGGATTATCGCCATGGCTGTGTACATCCCCTCCAAGATCTTCATTAAGTCTGGATGTCCTATAAGAACCAGCTCCAAACTCTTTTACATGATATAAAAAATAACTTTTTTAATAAGCAAGTCAATTACAACAGGAATTGTATGGGTGGATGTATTTTAAAGGGCGAAGGTTCACCTTGTTAGCTGCTGTCAGATAGAACATAGTACAGCTGAATTAGAATGAGGGCTCTTGTAGCTGGTCTGACAAAGAGGCCAAAGAAGACTACGGCGAGAGGACAGGGGAGAGGACACAGGCCTGTCGAGAGAGAGAGAGAGAGAGAGAGAGAGAGAGAGAGAGAGAGAGGGAGTATAGAGAGAGAGTAGAGTAGATGGGCAGGAGATAGAGAGATACAGGGGAGACGAGAGACAGATACAGGGGAGACGAGAGAGAGAGAAGGTGAGTGAGAGGATTTGAAAAATGGAGAAAGAGTGAGAGAAAGGAAAGAGAGAGGTAGACACATCTGATAGTAAACGACGGCAGCTCTATTTTACCAGATGGTGGTCATTGATTATTCATTGCATGCGATGGATGTCGCTATCGTCGCTCCCTGCTTCGCTCCGTGCCCCTTGTGAAACACAACTATAGGGACAAAGTGGAGGAGCAATTCAGTGGGGTGGACACAAGGCGTATGTGGCAGTGGCTCCTAACGATCATGGATTGCAAAAAGAAAGACAGCCACATCACCTTTACCAATGCAACCCATGTGTTACGAACCGGCTCGTAGCCCGTAACAAAGAGAGAGAGTACTGAATTTACCCTTAGGCCTGAGAACAGGACATTCATTTTTCCAATGTCCTGAACCCTGACTGTAGTGACACTCTTGACTGAAGTCAGCTTTACCATGGGAACCAGGCTCAACCCTACATGAATGAAGTTCTGCCTGTGAACAAGTGTATCGGTGGGCGTGGCCCAAATCTCTCTGAACGCCCCCACTCACTCCGAATATGAGGCTCTGCAAAGCCCCTTTTGTGAGTCAAAACATACTTGTCCACCAAAACCGCAGCTTCAGAGACAGTCTTCACTTTTTTCCCGTTAAATACACTTAGCTATACAATCAGGGATTGTGTCTTTAAATTTTTCTAGCATAATCAGATCGCATAGCCCCTGGAATGTCTTAACCGCAGAGGTGCAACTGTAAAGATAACTCTCACTCACACTCAACATGAGTCTGTTTATCAACCCTTTTTAATATTCTAAATCGTTGGCGGGTAGAGTCTCAGGAACAAATTCCTAAATCTGTAAAACAGCCCATTAACCTCATTATAGCTCACACTGCCAGCTACACCAAGAGTTGAATATGCTTCCTGCACTTCACCAGTCAACACACTGCAACATTAAAGTGTGATCAGAATCAGGCCAACCGCTAGCGTCAGCAACATGCTCGAACAACGAAAATAATTTTTGTTAAAAAAAAAAAAACGTAAAATTTTGACAACAGCCGTAAGTTTCCAACAATATCAAATGTGTCCGGGGCACAACGAGAGAGGAGCGACCCCTAGGTAAATCAGGGTCACCTTCCCAAAGCAAACTCTCCTCCAGGAGCTTTCCTTCCCAAGCCAATTCTTTCCACTCTTGTTGCAGCGCTCCAAATCCTTTTTAAAATTCCAATTCCTTTTCATGCTTAATATGATCATGCTCTAGCTGTAACAGAAGAAGTTATTTCTGCTGTTCAAAAGAAAGACTACTAGGGCTAACATACAGAGCGGACATTGTAGCGGAACGGGGAGACGGCTGGGGGGGTGGCGAGTCCTCGGCATCAGATGGCCTTCAAAATCAACCTAACATAATTGTTTTGTCGTTTATCACTAATTTCAACCTAGTAGTGTTCGTCGATCTTCAACAGTTGTTCTTTAGTACATAATTCTAACAGTTCCTCTGATGGAACGCGAATGAAATCGTCTGCATTAGACACCATAGTCTCAAGTAAATGCAACAAAACAAAATCTCACTCTAGGGTAGTGTCGTGTCTGTGACTATCATTAAATGTGAAGACTGTTATTTTATCAAATCAATTCTCTATGTGTAATTAATATTATATGATTAAAGTAATCATGTGAACTTTAATTATTAACAAGGAAGTCGGGGCACCATGGGAAAATGTTTATAGGGTCTTAACCTTTTTGGGATAGGGGGCAGCCTTTTCACTTTTGGATGAATAGTGTGCCCAGACTGAACTGCCTCCTACTCTGTCCCAGATGCTAATATATATATATATTATATTATTTTTAGTATTGGATAGAAAACACTCTGAAGTTTCTAAAACTGTTTGAATGATGTCTGTGAGTATAACAGAACTCATATTGCAGTCAAAAACCTGAGAAGAAATCCAAACAGGATAAATCGATTTTCAAAACAGTGCCTATTGAAATCCCAGTGAGATATCAAATCAAAGTTCAAATAAAATAAAATCAAATCGATTTTATTTATATAACCCTTCGTACATCAGCTGATATCTCAAAGTGCTGTACAGAAACCCAGCCTAAAACCCCAAACAGCAAGCAATGCAGGTGTAGAAGCACGGTGGCTAGGAAAAACTCCCTAGAAAGGCCAAAACCTATGATATGAATGAGAAATGAATGAGGATGCACTTCCTAGGGCTTCCACTAGATGTCACCATCTTTAGAAACTGGTTTGAGGATTCTACTATAAAGGAGGGGCTCATAATAGCTCTTTGAGTGAGTGGTCTGGCAGAGAGTCTCGGTCTCATGACGTGCGCTCCCGACAGAGTTTGCTCTCGTTCCAATGCTTTTCTTCAGACAATGAAATTCTCCGGTTGGAACCTTATTGATGATTTATGTTAAAAACATCCTAAAGATTGATTGCATACATCATTTGACTTGTTTCTACGTACTGTAATGGAACTTTTCAAGTTTTTGTCTGGAGGAAGTGCTCGCGCCTCATGAAGATGGATTACTGGGCTGAACACGCTAACAACAAGTGGCTAAATGGTGGGCTTTATGGAACTTTATGGAACAAATCAGTCATTTATTGTCGAACTGGGATTTCTGGGAGTGCCTTCTGATGAAGATCATCAAAGGTAAGTGAGTATTTATAGTGTTTTTTCTAGCTTCTGTTGACGCCAAAATGGCGGATATTCCTCTGGCTGTTTTGGGTTCTGAGCGCCGTTCTCAGATTATGCTTTTTCCGTAAAGTTTTTTTTAAATCTGACACAGCGGTTGAATAGAGGATAAGTCTATCTTTAATTCTGTGAATAACACTTGCATCTTTTATCAATGTTTATTATTAGTATTTCTGCAAAATCACTGGATGTTTTGGAATCAAAACATTGCTGCACGTAACGCGCCAATGTAAACTGAGATTCTTGTATATAAATATGCACATTATCGAACAAAACATACATGTATTGTGTAACATGATGTCCTATGAGTGTCATCTGATGAAGACCACCAAAGGTTAGTGATTCATTTTATCTATATTTCTGCTTTTTGTGACTCCTATCTTTGGCTGGAAAATGTCTGTGTGTTTTTGTGACTTGACTCTGACCTAACATAATCATATGTTGTACTTTAGCTGTAAAGCATTTTTGAAATCAGACATGATGGGTAGATTAACGAGATGTTTATCTTTCATTTGCTATATTGGACTTAATGTGTGAAAGTTACATATTTCTAAAAAATATTTTTTGAATTTCGCGCATTGCCTTTTCAGCGGAATGTTGTCGGGGGGGTTCCGCTAGCGCCCTAGAAAGGTTAATTTCCCGATTCCACTCTTCCGATATTTTCATATCTTATTGAGTACAGTCTTTTATTAATGTTATTAATTGTATTATTACCTCATCAGTTCTCATTGCTGAACGTCACAAACCCTTGGATATCTGCACAAACCCTAGTTTGCATAATGAATCAGCGATGTACAAATTGGCTCAATTACCTATCTTACTAACTAACTAAACAAATCACAGAAATACTTAAACAAACAATATAGCTATTGGGTACTAATATAATGCATTGATAAGTCCCTAGTGGGCTAAACCGGTACAATGGCTTGGTAGACAATGGAAATGGGTGGGGACAGATAAAAAGCAGGAAAGACAAAATGGATTCACTACACACAGTTGATAATTATATGAATTGAAATGCTAATCCTTTGCAAAGGAACAGCCGCTCCATCGAAAATAATTGCAATGTATATATTTACACCCGTATGTCGTTGTTGTCTTGTCTGTTGGAATCGCTGGTCCATCTGCTGGAGAATCAGTTCATCAGAGAGTCTCTGGTTAACTTCCCCAGAAGTCACAATGTCTTTTGTAGTTGTCGCTTCCTCAGTGGCTCTGGATAGTGTCTGTTGTAATGGATACGTAAGGCCAGATGGTCGTTGCATAGAATAGATGCTTCCGAGGTTGTCGATATTCTTGTACTAGACTTATGTAATTTCCAGCTGCAGACTAGTAATTCTACGTCTAGGATTTGCTCTTATTCTGTATTGATCAAGTCTCAGAGTTTAACCATTTCCAGCTGTGGTCTCCTAGGCCTATAGATTTGTAGTTCTTAACCGTTTCAACATGTAGCATCAGCTCCATGTTTTCTAGTCTTCTTAACCATTCGAGACGTCCGGTTTACCGGGGGTCTCTTTGGCATGAAATGTACATTTCATCACGGGTGGTTTTATACTCTGGAGTAGAAAATAGTGGTTCCATGATGCCTGATGTACTGTCTGGCTCACGAAGGTGAGTTTCTGACTAGTTAAACTTGAAATGAAATCCATACTCTCATTTAGAAGGCTCACATTACATCTTTTCACAAATAGTTTCATATTTACTCATTCATTTTATCCAACAGCTAGATGCAAATCTGATAATTGAAAAGTGTACACAGAGATACAGTAATGTGTGTTTCCTTCCTTCATGAGATCACCAACTGAGATCACCAACTGAAACACACTCCCTCAACTTCTCTAGAGTAGTATTCTGAATTTTGGATGAAAAGCATGCCCAAATTAAACTGCCTGCTACTCGGGCCCAGAAGATATGAAATGCACATCTGGTAGATTTGGATAGAAAACACGCTACAGTTTTCAAAACTGTTAAAATAGTGTCTGTGAGTATAATATAACTGATTTGGCATGCAAAAACCTGAGAAAAATTAATTTAGGAAGTAGGTTTTGTTTTGTTTTTGTAGTTTTCTATTCAATGCCATTACAGTATCCATGGACTTAGGACTCAATTTGAAGTTCCTATGCCTTCCACTAGATGTCAACAGTATTTAGAAATAGTTTCAGGCTTGTATTCTAAAAAATGAGGGAGTAAGAGCAGTCTGAATGAGTGGACCCTGCCGTGTCACAGAGCTTTTTCATGCGCGCGACCGAGAGAGTGCCTTTCTTGTTTACCTTTTATATTGACGACGTTGTTGTCCGGTTGAAATAATAGGTGTGGGGTCCACTTGCGAAACAAGATTTCACCATTGAAACACTGCATGCAGAGTTCTATATGGTTCTCTTACATGCCCAGAGGAAATGCATGCAAGGCAGAATTAGGACAATAAAAAAATTATAATAATAATTGCAATTGAGTTTTGGAAGCATACAGTGACCCCCCTCTCATATCATTGCTGTCACGTATACTCCCTCTCTGGCCTCTAGGACATCAGGCTGATGATTATCCCGCACACCTGTCACCATCGTCTCGCGCACCTGAGCCTCATAACACTCACCTGGACTCCATCACCTCTTTGATTATCTTCCCTATATCTGTCACTCCCCTTGGTTCTTTCCTCAGGTGTTATTGACTATATCTGTCACTCCCCTTGGTTCTTTCCTCGGGTGTTATTGACTATATCTGTCACTCCCCTTGGTTCTTTCCTCAGGTGTTATTGACTATATCTGTCACTCCCCTTGGTTCTTTCCTCAGGTGTTATTGACTATATCTGTCACTCCCCTTGGTTCTTTCCTCAGGTGTTATTGACTATATCTGTCACTCCCCTTGGTTTTTTCCTCAGGTGTTATTGAATATATCTGTCACTCCCCTTGGTTCTTTCCTCAGGTGTTATTGACTATATCTGTCACTCCCCTTGGTTCTTTCCTCAGGTGTTATTGACTATATCTGTCACTCCCCTTGGTTCTTTCCTCAGGTGTTATTGACTCTGTTTTCATGTCGTGTGTTGTTTGTGTTACGTGTTCATTGTTTATTTTATTTATTAAAACACTTACTCCCTGAACTTGCTTCCCGACTCTCAGCGCACTTGTTACAATTACCAAGCCATGCAATGCCAGGAGTCCCTCATCCAGCTGGTCCTGGGGCTGAGTCAGGGACAGCTCTACAGTTTTGTTTCCCCATAAACAGCTATATGTGCGCTTATGATCTGAGGAGAGGGGGGATGTAATTATTTAATGAATCAGATGGCTCATTCATAAAAAAACACTGATATTGCCAATTACTTTATTGATTAGCAAACTTAGGTATGACATGCCAGCAACAAACGCTGACACTACATATCCAAGTATAACTGATCAAATTATGAAAGACAAGCATTGTAATTTTGAATTCCTTAAAGTGAGTGTGGAAGAGGTGAATAAATGACAAGGCACCAGGGTCTGACAACGTGGATGATATTGCCACTCCTATTTGCCTATCTTCAATCTAAGCCTACTAGAAAGTGTGTACCCTGATATCGGGGAATTTGTGCCATTCTGAAAAAATGTTTAGTGCTTGGAGGGAAGCAAATGTAATTCCACTACCCAAGAATAGTAAAACCCCCTTTACTGGCTTAAATAGCTGACCACTGTTTCACTAGATACAATGCTATTTTACTGTAAACAAATTGACAAAATACTTTTGGCTCAGAACAGGGCAGCAAGGCTGGCCCTTAAATGTACAAGGAGAGCTAACATTAATATGCATGTAAATCTCTCATGGCTCAAAGCAGAGAAATTGACTTCATCACTACTTGTTTTTGTAAGAAGTGTTGTCATGCTGAATGCACCGAGGTGTCTGTTTAAACTACTAGCACACAGCTCAGACACCCATGCATACCCCACAAGACATGCCACCGGAGGTCACTTCACAGTCCCAAGTCCAGAACAGACTATGGGAGGCGCACAGTACTACAACAGAGCAATGGCTACATGGAACTCTATTCCACATCAGGTAACTGATGCAGGCAATAAAATTAGATTTAACAAACAGATAAAAATACACATTATGGAACAGCAGGGACTGTGAGGAGAAAAACACACAGGCACAGACACACATACAGTGGGGCAAAAAAGTATTTAGGCAGCCACCAATTGTGCAAGTTCTCCCACTTAAAAAGAGGCCTGTAATTTTCATCATAGGTACACTTCAACTATGACACACAAAATGAGAAAAAAACATACAGAAAATCAAATAAGTATTTGGTCACCTACAAACAAGCAAGATTTCTGGCTCTCACAGACCTGTAACTTCTTCTTTAAGAGGATCCTCTGTCCTCCACTTGTTACCTATATTAATGGCACCTGTTTGAACTTGTTATCCGTATATAAGACACCTGTCCACAACCTCAAACAGTCACACTCCAAACTCCACCATGGCCAAGAGACAAAGAGAAGTCAAAGGACACCAGAAAAAAAATTGTAGACCTGCACCAGGCTGGGAAGACTGAATCTGCAATAGGTAAGCAGCTTGGTTTGAAGAAATCAACTGTGTGAGCAATTATTAGGAAATGGAAGACATACAAGACCACTGATAATTTCCCTCAATCTGGGGCTCCACGCAAGATCTCACCTCGTGGGGTCAAAATGATCACAAGAACGGTGAGCAAAAATCCCAGAACCACACCTAGTGAATGACCTGCAGAGAGTTGGGACCAAAGTAACAAAGCCTAACATCAGTAACACACTACGCCGCCAGAGACTCAAATCCTGCAGTGCCAGACGTGTCCCCCTGCTTACGTCTGTCATAGTTGAAGTGTACCTATGATGAAAATTACAGGCCTCTCTCATCTTTTTGAAGTGGGAGAACTTGCACAATTGGTGGCTGACTAAATACCTTTTTGCCCCACTGTACACATGATAAGACACACACTCTACACACACGTAGACACGGATTTTGCATTGTAGATATGTGGTAGTAGAGTAGTGGCCTGAGGGCACACATTTAATGTGTTGTGAAAAGTGTTATGAAATGTAAGTCATGTAATATTGTTAAATTGTATATAGCTGCCTGAATCTTGCTGGACCCCAGGAGGAGTAGCTGCTGATGGTGATCCTTAATAAATACAAATACTATGAAAATGGCACAGCCTACTTTTTCTTCCTGCTCTCTTGCTATAGTGTGTGTGTGTGTGTGTGTGTGTGTGTGTGTGTGTGTGTGTGTGTGTGTGTGTGTGTGTGTGTGTGTGTGTGTGTGTGTGTGTGTGTGTGTGTGTGTGTGTGTGCGTGCGTGCGTGCGTGTGTGTGGGCGTGCGCGTGTGTGTGTGTGTTTGTGTGTGTGTGTGCAATTGAGTTTTGGAAGCATACAGTGACCCCCCTCTCATACCATTGCTCTCACGTATACTCCCTCCCTGGCCTCTAGGACATCAGGCTGATGATTACTGTGGTCTGGGAATGGGCATGTACTGTGTGGGTGTGGAAGTGTTTAATGAATTGTGTGTCCCCACAAGGTTACATGACTGTGTGTACAAGACTACAAGGCTGTGTGTGTGTGTGTGTGTGTGTGCGTGTGTGTGTGTGTGTGTGTGTGTGTGTGTGTGTGTGTGTGTGTGTGTGTGTGTGTGTGTGTGTGTGTGTGTGTGTGTGTGTGTGTGTGTGTCTGTGTGTGTCTGTGTTGGTCTGGGAATGGGCATTTACTCTTATTAGAGACTGCAATGTAGGAATTTTCACATCAGGAACAACTATTGAATATGCACTTAGTTCGCTTTTCTAAAACTCTCCCAAACAGAAAATATTGACAGTACACCATTGCAAACTATTTGACCATAGTTACTGATCAAAACCTTGACAAAGTACAGACTCAGTGAGCACAGCCTTGCCAAGGGTAGACAGGAAAACCTGGCTCCATGTAGAGGACAGGCTGTTCAACCACTGCATCACAGCAGAGCCCGAGACAGAGCTGCATTTCTTGACAAAAAGTAAAAACTATAAAACAATTAGAGAGTGTCATTTCCCCAAATTTTAAACCCTTTTTCAAGGTTTCAAAGACCTCTCTGATGAGAATCCTGTTGGGGGAGGACGCAGAGAGCTATGGGTTGGCAGCGCACTACATTGCTGCCTGCCATAAGATGAGGGACAGTGTCTGACAGACCAACCAACCTGCACATGTCCTCTATGCCATTGTTATTGTTATTGTCCGTTGTACGGTTATTTTTTACCTTTGACTATTATTGTTACTTATTGTCCTGTTGACAATCTTGATTATTATTATTTCATGTAAATATTGTAAATTAATAACTTAATTTCCAAAGTATGTTTTGACAATATGTACATTGTTACGTCATGCCAATAAAGCAATTTTAATTTAATTGTATTTAATTGAAGGAGAGAAAGAAAGAGAGAGGGAGAGAAAGACATACAGACAGAGAGAGAGCGAGCATATGTACCTTCTATTTCTGACCAACAGAATCCTGACCTTTGACCCTGTCTACGTGAGGCACAGTGGGACCTCCTTGTTCCAGTGCTCTGTACGGCACAGCTCCCAGAAACCCCCAGGGGAGACCCATAACCTGTCCCAGAATTTACTGGGGCAAGGTGCCAGGTGCCGTTGGCCCATGTTGGCCAGTCCAGACTGGTTTGGCAGCCAGCCTTCAGACGTTAGCAGAGGGTGAAAGAACAGGTAGTGGAAAAAAGAGATGAAAAAAGAGAAAAACAACTCTCTGTTTTAGGGTTGTTAATCCCAAACGTCTCATTGGTTTATTTTTTTGTTCACCTTATTTGTTAGGAGTTTATAATAGGCCTATCCTGAGCTGATACTGGTGGTGACTCCTGGCAGACACAACCATTCAGGCTCTGCTTTAATCAAAATCTTCTATCTCTTTCTTCTCTCATTGTCATTCCCATTCTCTGTCTCTATCTCAATCTTGTTCTCTTCCTCATTACCTCCCTCTTTGTTACTCTGTCTGACTGTCAGTCTATATGCTTGTCTGACTGTCTAACAAACATATGCACACAACATGTTATATCCCTTTGTCTTCATGTTCATGTTTGGGCATCTGCAGTTGCTACATCCATTTTTGGTATTCTAAATGAATGATATGTACCCATTGATTCTTGAAGAATATAACTTGCCTCAAGAGCTCAGTTAAACTGTCGTACCCTATCAGAACCCAAAATATAAGCTTGTTTAACTCCAATGTTTGTAAACAAACAAAACGTTAACAAACACTACATAGCCTCAAAACATGGATAAAACTATCATTTTGATAACATGGGGAGAGAGAGAGAGAGTCCTTGCATCCATAGCTCTGTTTATGAATTTGAGAGTGGTTATATTTCTCTAGCCCCATCCCTCAGCTTTGTACCGAAACAGTGGTGGTAAGAATGCTTTGTTATTGTTTTAACTGCTGATTAGCCTTTTAATCTCACTCACCTCTCAGAGACACCAACTCTCCATTTTTTCCCACTGTCCTGCAAATGAACAGAAAACCATTCCATTCATATTCCAGTTAAACTCAATGTTCTGTTCTGTTCTACTCTGTTCTGTTCTCCCTCTCCTCTGTCTGCTAACTGCCAGCCCTGTCACAGACCCCTCTGTAGTGAGGGGAGGAAGTGTGTGTGTGTGTGTGTGTGTGTGTGTGTGTGTGTGTGTGTGTGTGTGTGTGTGTGTGTGTGTGTGTGTCTGCTATGTGCCGGCCCTGTCAGGTACACCAGTGTAATGAGGAGGAGGAACACGGCGGCTCAGGGATGAGGATCTCTGCTAATTAACGCACGGGTCACTGCTGTAGTAACGACTGACAGAGAGAGAGAGAGAGAGAGAGAGAGAGAGAGAGAGAGAGAGACAGAGAGAGAGAGAGAAAGAGAGAGAAAGAGAGAGAGAGGGGGGGGGGTGCAGTTGAGAGACATTAGGGGAGGGTAAGAAAGAGATGATCGCCAACACTATGCCCGCATGACGCTTCTCCAGGCAATGGAGGACACATGTGGGGACATAGAGGTTGCCTCTGTCCAAGGTTGGATACGCCATGCCAGGAGATACTTCCCTCCATGTGGGGACATAGAGGTTGCCTCTGTCCAAGGTCGGATACGCCATGCTAGGATGTAACAGTACAAATTTAGACCGTCCCCTCGCCCATACCCGGGCGCGAACCAGGGACCTTCTGCACACATCAACAGTCACCCTCGAAGCATCGTTACCCATCGCTCCACAAAAGCCGCGGCCCTTGCAGAGCAAGGGGAACTACTACTTCAAGGTCTCAGAGCAAGTGACGTCACTGATTGAAACGCTATTTAGCGCCCACGCTAACTAAGCTAGCCGTTTCACATCTGTTACACTAGGAGACCTCGATGTTTGGCAAGAGAAAGCGTATCTTGTGATGTGGACGAAGTATTGTGGCCAGACCCAGGCCGGAGATGAAGGGTAGCTTAGCACTGGTGAC
The DNA here is from genome assembly GCF_045791955.1 of Oncorhynchus clarkii lewisi. Classification (NCBI taxonomy): domain Eukaryota; kingdom Metazoa; phylum Chordata; class Actinopteri; order Salmoniformes; family Salmonidae; genus Oncorhynchus; species Oncorhynchus clarkii. The sequence goes on along the minus strand of NC_092151.1, from coordinate 18,299,317 downwards.
TGCCCCCCCCCCCCCTACCAATTCCTGGACTGTCTCCCCGGGACCCCACACACACAATTGTGTTCTTTACTGTATTCTAAAGAATATACTTTTGGTTTATATATGTTTATGGTTTTGTTGTATGCTACTGTATACAACAGTAATGTTTGGCCTAATAAATATGTTCTGTTTCTACATTGCATTGGTGTTTACAGTGTACTTGATACCCCTCAGCAGATTACTTTCACTGTAGAACATTGTATTGAAATGTAGATATAAGCCTATGAAAGACCAAATAGCTTTAGATTTAGAACAACAGTGTTTACATGGTATATCCAAAAATGTACTATTATGAAAGCAGTGTTTGCCATTTGATGCAAATGCTTCATTCTGACATGTGTTAATGGCATTTTGAATGCAGTGTTACATTTTGAAGAAGATGTGAGGCATTTTGCATTTTGTGTGTGCAGTTTTGGGAATTGTGTGTAGAGTTTTGAAAAAAGGAGACAGTTTTGAAAACGTGTGTAAGCAGTTGGAAAAAACTGTAATGTTTTCAGGAAATGGAGCAAGGTTTCAGAAATTGTGTTTTAGCAATTGAGAAAAACTGTAAAGCCCTTAAATTGAAATTGAATTGAGAGAGAGAGAGAGAAGGCCTCTGTGGGAAAGAAAATGAACTGTCCTGGCTTAGAGTGGTAAAGGCTGTAAATGAGGACGCGATCTGCTGGTGTGATATGCAGATACTGTAGGCTGAGTCCGAAATGGCATCCTATTCCCTATATAGTGCACTACCTTTGACCATGGCTCACAGGGCTCTAGTAAAAAATAGTGCACTATTTAAGTATTAAGGTGCCATTTTGGATGCACTCATACAGTAGCTGCTTTGCATTTTTATCCTTTCCTCTGTTCTTTCTCATTTACTAGCAGGATTTTGTTATGGTGTACAACAGTATGATGTGTCCAAAGGCAGTGAACCTTACCCAGGAATGCTATATTAATGTAATATTTGTTGTTTTTACTTGTAAATAAAATGTGATTAGTTTCATTGTACTTTCTCTTTCTGTGTCTGTTTCACCCTCACTCCATTGTATTATTGTGTAAACCAGAATGTTGGCTCTTAAATCATACATCTACAAATTACATTTGACTCTCATATAAAAATATTCTCTCTGTCTGTCTCTCTGTTTGTCTGTCTCTTCTCTAAACGCCATACTTCTCACACAACATTTTAGTCTTTATATTTCTCCTTGTCCTTCACTCTGTCCTCTTTTCTTAATCCATGCCTTCCTTCATTCCCCTCTCTATCACTCTCACACAGTCCAATAACTTGTGTCCAATCAGAGGCCTATTTTATCTCCTTATCTTTTATTAAAAATTATTATTATTTTTACCCCCCTTTTCTCCACCATTTCGATCTTGTCTCATCACAGCAACTCCCCAACAGGCTCGGGAGGCGAAAGTCGAGTCATGCGCCTCCCGAAACATGACCCGCCAAAACGCTCTTCTTAATGCCCGCTTAACCCAGAAGCCAGTCGCACCAATGTGTCGGAGAAAACACTGTTCATCTGACGACCGCAGTCAGCCTGCAGGCGCCCGGCCCGCCACAAGGAGTCGCTAGAGCGCGATGAGCCAAGTAAAGCCCCCTTAGCCAAACCCTCCCTTAACCCAGACGATGCTGAGCAAATTGTGCACCACCCTATGGGAGTCCTGATCACGGCCCGTTGTGATACATCCTGGGATCGAACGCAGGTCTCTAGTGACGCCTCTAGCACTGAGATGCAGTGCCTTAGACCACTGTGCCACTTGGGAGGCCCTTCATCTCCATATCTATTGGCTGGTGAGAAGACTAGAGCCTGTGGCTAGACTTATCTTAAGAGGAATCAGTATTTTTGGAGCAATTCAGCTCAGAGCTGAACAGAGCAGTGGCCTCCATTGATAATTTCCTGTAAAGCTTGTTGGATGTGTCCAATATGATGGGGGCTATGAATCAATGAACAGGAGCATGTGCTTCTAAATGAGAAGACCACTGAAAATACAACCTACCGCAGTCTTCACCTTGTTAACCCTTTCAGAAACTCCATCACTGTACTGCTAGTAACATAGAGGAGAGGAACACTGCAGATAAAGTAGGTGTCAGTGATGTTTAGCCTCAATGGATTTTCCTCTGAAAACATTCCTCCAGTGATTTACAAACAGCCTTTGGGTCAGTTCCAATTCGGGAACAAAACAAAAATTCCATTCCAATTCCGAATTGGAATTTCAGTTTACTTCCTAAATTAAATTGACACAAATCCAGTTAATAACCTTGTTTACAAACAGAGGATGATGTATATCCCATGTATAAATGGTTCTTTTGCACCTCTGCTTTACTCATGTATGGGCAGTTCCCAAAATAACTACAGCTTGTTTCTGAAGAAATCCAATCAAACCACTAAAATGTTGAAACATTTCTGCAACAACCTACATACTACTGTAGACGTTAGATGTTATTACGATTGTGGTTGTTTTTCTGAGCTTGCAGCCACACAGCATGAACACCCTCCAAACACACACACACACACACACACACACACACACACACACACACACACACTCACACTCACACTCACACTCACTCTCACACACACTCTCACAGAGAATAGTCTGTATTGTTTGTAGATAAGACAGAGGGGTGAAGATAAGGAAGCGGTGGGTAGAGAGGTTTGGGATTTGGAGGCTCCCCTCATTACGCCTAGGCTTACGCAAAGGAATGCAATCACATCCATTCCCCCTCTCTCTCTGTCTCTCTCTTGCTCTCTCTCCTCCATCACTTCCCCTCTCATTTCCTCTCTCCTTTCATAATTTCCCCAATCTGACAAATCTCCATTTCACCCCCCTCGTTAACAGACACTGCAGAATACTTGTATGTAAATTAATATCTGGTATTGGAAGATTATCTAAATTAGCCATCCCTAATGAGATGAATCACATGAGAGGGGAAGATAATACCAGATTGAAATGTAAATGACAGTTCTATTTGATAACCTGGCTCAGTGGCTCCCTGTCCACTCGCTTCTCTCTGCTACTAATCTGAAAAAGAAAAGAAGAGTCATAATTAATTTGTTTTAAATTCCATTACAAACAACTGCTGCCTCAGGTTACAGACTATTTCAACCTGGCTTTGTCTGTGTTTTGATTTCCTTTCTATCTGAGCTCTAAGTAGTAGTATCATGATACGTCTAGAGAGAGAGAGGATAATGATTCTTCCACAGGGGAACGAGGGAGCAGGAGGAGGGGGGGGTTATGTTTTTAGACCTGACATAGGACATCCTCCCGCCCCCCTTCTCTCTCTGTCGCTTTCTCTCTCTCACTCCCACTCCCTATCTCTCTCTCTCTGTTGCTCTGTCTCTCTTTCTACTCATTCTCTGTCAGTCATAAAAGCAGGTCCCCTTATCTTTCAGTATAATGAGTGTCCCAGCCTGGTTGTTTCACTATAATGAGTGTCCCAGCCTGGCTGTTTCAGTATAAAGAGTGTCCCAGCCTGGCTGTTTCAGTATAATGAGTGTCCCAGCCTGGCTGTTTCAGTATAATGAGTGTCCCATCCTGGCTGTTTCAGTATAATGAGTGTCCCAGCCTGGCTGTTTCAGTACAATAAGTGTCCCAGCCTGTTTGTTTCACTATAATGAGTGCCCCAGCCTGGCTGTTTCAGTATAATAAGTGTCCCAGCCTGGTTGTTTCACTATAATGAGTGTCCCAGCCTGGCTGTTTCAGTATAATGAGTGTCCCAGCCTGGCTGTTTCAGTACAATAAGTGTCCCAGCCTGGCTGTTTCAGTATAATGAGTGTCCCAGCCTGGTTGTTTCACTATAATGAGTGTCCCAGCCTGGCTGTTTCAGTATAATGAGTGTCCCAGCCTGGCTGTTTCAGTATAATGAGTGTCCCAGCCTGGCTGTTTCAGTATAATGAGTGTCCCAGCCTGGCTGTTTCAGTATAATGAGTGTCCCAGCCTGGTTGTTTCACTATAATGAGTGTCCCAGCCTGGCTGTTTCAGTATAATGAGTGTCCCAGCCTGGCTGTTTCAGTATAATGAGTGTCCCAGCCTGGCTGTTTCAGTATAATGAGTGTCCCAGCCTGGCTGTTTCAGTACAATGAGTGTCCCAGCCTGTTTGTTTCACTATAATGAGTGTCCCAGCCTGGCTGTTTCAGTATAATGAGTGTCCCAGCCTGTTTGTTTCACTATAATGAGTGTCCCAGCCTGGATGTTTCAGTATAATGAGTTTCCCAGCCTGGCTGTTTCAGTATAATGAGTGTCCCAGCCTGGCTGTTTCAGTATAATGAGTGTCCCAGCCTGGCTGTTTCAGTATAATGAGTGTCCCAGCCTGGCTGTTTCAGTATAATGAGTGTCCCAGCCTGGCTGTTTCAGTATAATGAGTGTCCCAGCCTGGCTATTTCAGTATAATAAGTGTCCCAGCCTGGCTGTTTCAGTATAATGAGTGTCCCAGCCCGGCTGTTTCATTATAATGAGGTGTTGGGGAACACTGCTTTAGTGCAGCACAGAGAGTGGCTGTAAATATATGACGGAGAGATGAAACAATCAGAGCTGGGCTGGTTTAAGACCTGGTTTGAGGTGCTGTACTCACTGAAAATCACAATAGATAATGTTGGGAACCCTGGGACTTGGAAGACAGTGTGGACTTGACTCTAGGCCAGCAAAGATAATTTACAACACAGAGGCTGCAGTGAATTAAAGAGAAATGTAGTGGAGGAAGTGTGGCCAGGTTTTAGATTTCCTGTCTGAATAATATTGGTTAGAGAAAAAGTACTTGTTCTTCTCCACAGACTATGAATCACAACACAAAACCCAGAAAGCAGAGCAATGAACCACTCCAATAACTATTCTGGCAGCAGGGTGGACTGCCGTTACATCACAAAACCCAGAAAGCAGAGCAATGAACATCTCCAAGAACTCTTCTGGCAGCAGGGTGGAATGCTGTTACATCACAAAAGCCATTGCAGCCCTATGACAAAAAACCTTTCTCAGCTAACGCCCTTCTCCCAGCCATGACACTAACGATCACCAAGGGAATTCTCTAGCAGGTGTCATTTGTTTGTCCACCGTTCTCCCTGCTATCGTCCTCCTCCTCCCTTTGCCACTATGACTCCCTCTCACAGAATAGGATTAAGAGCCTCTGTCCTCATCCTCCGAATGCTCCCTGTGCTCTTCATCACCCTCCCGCTCTCCCTTCCTCACATTTATCTCTCCATCCCATGTTTCCAACACACTCCCCACTTCTGTGACGAGGAAATATCTCCTGAAATGAAACAGAACAAACGGAATATGGTCACTTCGCCCTGTAATCCCCACAGAACATGTTTTCTGACGCACGCATGCTATTTAGATTGATAACCATGCCACACACTGACACAAACAATCCCTTTCATCTTGCATGGATGCAAACAATGCATGCTTCATGAACGCAGAGCGAGAAGGAGAGGAGAATGTTAATTCCAGTGAGAAAGGGATTTGTTATTCAGGATTCTAGAGACAAAATGAAAAAATGGATTAATGCCTCAGTATTAATGGAGGTGGAGAAAGGGTGGGAGAGGTAGAGAGAGATAGAGGGGGGGATAAAGAGAGGGGGGGGGTACTTGGTAAATAATACCCAATGAGATGAATGATGTTTGGATGGATGATGTTTGGATATTTCTGTGACCTTGTATATTTTCATATCTTATTTTTTTCCCTTTTTTTGGGGGGGGGGGGGGGTAAATCAGCTTTAATATTGCAGATAGATTGTGGCTTCCATCAATGTAATTGTCTGCAACATTTCCTACCTGCTTATCTGAAAAAGTGTGTGTGTGTGCATGTGCATTACGCAGGGTTAAGCTGCAAAGGCTGTTGTTGCATGAAAAGTCCATTACCCTGCTGTATGAAAGAAGAGCTGTGAATCATGTGGAGTCAGTATTGCTGTGAATCATGTGGAGTCAGTATTGCGTGGAGTTAGTATTGCTGTGAATCATGTGGAGTCAGTATTGCTGTGAATCATGTGGAGTCAGTATTGCTGTGAATCATTTTTTATTTTACTAGGCAAGTCAGTTAAGAACAAATTCTTATTTTCAATGACGGCCTAGGAACAGTGGGTTAACTGCATGTTCGGGGATTCGAACTTGCAACCTTTCGGTTACTAGTCCAACGCTCTAACCACTAGGCTACCCTGCCGCCCAGGAGTCAGTATTGCTGTGAATCATGTGGAGTTAGTATTGCTGTGAATCATGTGGAGTCAGTATTGCTGTGAATCATGTGTAGTCAGTATTGCTGTGAATCATGTGGGGTCAGTATTTCTGTGAATCATGTGGAGTCAGTATTTCTGTGAATCGTGTGGAGACAGTTTTAACACTGACACACACACTGAGGACAGGTGCGGGCAGTGATCGATTGAATAGCATGCATTTAGTTTTGCTTGCATTTAAGAGCAGTTGGAGGCCATGGAAGGAGAGTTGTATGGCATTGAAGCTTGTCTGGAGGTTTGTTAACACAGTGTCCAAAGAGGGGCCTGAAGTATGCAGAATGGTGTCGTCTGCGTAGAGGTGGATCAAAGGATCACCAGCAGAAAGGGCGACATCATTGATGTATACAGAGAAGAGAGTCGGCCCGAGAATTGAACCCTGTGGCACCCCCATAGAGAATGCCAGAGGTCCGGACAACAGGCCCTCTGATTTGACATACTGAACTCTATCAGAGAAGTAGTTGGTGAACCAGGCAAGGTAATCATTTGAGAAACCAACGCTGTCGAGTCTGCCAATAAGAATGTGGTGATTGACAGAGTCGAAGGCCTTGGCCAGGTCGATGAATACGGCTGCACAGTAATGTCTCTTGATGGCGGTTATGATGTCGTTTAGGACCATGAGCGTTGCTGAGCGCCACCTTGAGCGTGGCTGTCATGCACCCATGACCAGCTCTGAAACCGGATTGCATAGCGGAGTAAGGTACGGTGGGATTCGAAATGGTCGGTAATCTGTTTGTTAAGTTGGCTTTCGAAGACCTTAGAAAGACAGGGTAGGATAGATATAAGTCTGTAGCAGTTTGGGTCTAGAGTGTCACCCCCTTTGAAGAGGACCGCGGCAGCTTTCCAATCTTTGGGAATCTCAGACGATACGAAAGTGAGGTTGAACAGGCTAGCAATAGGGGTTGCAACAGTTTCGGCAGATAATTTTAGAAAGAGGGTTCAGATTGTCTAGCCCGGCTGATTTGTAGGGGTTCAGAATTTTCAGCTCTTTCAGAAAATCAGCTATCTGGATTTGGGTGAAGGAGAAATGGTGGGGGCTTTAGCAGGTTGCTTTGGGGGGTGCCGGGCAGTTGACCGGGGTAGGGGTAGCCAGGTGGAAAGCATGACCAGCCGTAGAGAAATGCTTATTTAAATTCTCAATTATAGTAGATTTTATCGGTGGTAACAGTGTTTCCTAGCCTCAGAGCAGTGGGCAGCTGGGAAGAGGTGCTCTTATTCTCTATGGACTTTACAGTGTCCCAGAACTTTTTTGAGTTTGTACTACAGGATGCAAATGTCTGTTTGAATAAGCTAGGCTTACCTTTCCTAACTGCCTGTGTATATTTGTTCCTAACTTCCCTGAAAAGTTGCATATCACGTGGGCTATTCGATGCTAATGCAGAACGCCACAGGATGTTTTTGTGCTGGTCAAGGGCAGACAGGTCTGGAGTGAACCAAAGTCTATATCTATTCCTAGTTCTACATATTTTGAATGGGGCATGCTTATTTAAGATGGTGAGGAAGGCACTTTTAAAGAATAACCAGGCATCATCTACTGACGGGATGAGGTCAATGTCATTCCAGGATATCCCGGCCAGGTCGATTAGAAAGGCCTGCTCGCAGAAGTGTTATAGGGAGCGTTTGACAGTGATGAGGGTGTTCGTTTGGTCGCATACCCATTACGGATGCAGGTAATGAGGCAGTGATCGCTGAGATCACTTTGAAAACAGCAGAGGTGTATTTGGAGGGCGAGTTAGTTAGGATGATATCTATGATGGTGCCAGTGTTTACAGATTTGGGGTTGTACCTGGTAGGTTCATTGATAATTTGTGTGCGATTGAGGGCATCAAGCTTAGATTGTAGGATGGTCGGGGTGTTAAACATGTCCCAGTTTAGGTCACCTAGTAGCACTAGCTCAGAAGAGAGATGGGGGGCAATCAATTCACATATGGTGTCGAGGGCACTGCTGGGGGCAGAGGGTGGTCTATAGCAAGCGGCAACAGTGAGAGAATTTTTTGAAGTAGTAGCTCGAATTGTTTGGGTACAGACTTGGATAGTAATACAGAACTCTGCAGGCTATCTTTGCAGTAGATTGCAACACCGCCTTTGGCAGTTCTATCTTGGTGGAAAATGTTATAGTTAGGGATGGAGATTTCAGGGTTTTTGGTGGTTTTCCTAAGCCAGGATTCAGACACAGCTAAGACATTCGGGTTGGCAGAGTGTGCTCAAGCAGTGAGTAAAACAAACTTAGGGAGTTTGGCTTCTAATGTTAACATGCATGAAACCAAGGCTTTTACGGTTACAGAAGTCAACAAATATGAGCACCCGGGGAATAGGAGTGGAGTTAGGCACTTCAGGTCCTGGATTAACCTCTACATCACCAGAGGAACAGAGGAGAAGTAGGATTCGGGTACGGCTATAGACTATACGAATTGGCCGTCTAGCATGTTTGGAACAGAGAGTAAAAGGAGCAGGTTTCTGGGCACAATTGCATAGATTCAAGGTATACTGTACAGACAAAGTTAAGGTAGGATGTGAATACATTGGAGGTAAACCTAGGCATTGAGTAATGATGAGAGAGATATAGTCTCTAGAGACGATTAAACCAGGTGATGACATCGCATATGTAGGAGGCGGAACAACATGGTTGGTTAAGGCATTTTGAGCAGGGCTAGAGGCTCTACAGTGAAATAAGACAGTAATCACTAACCAGGACAGTAATGGACAAGGCATATTGAGTGAACATAGCCAAGTGAACATATGGGTCCAGTGAGTGGTTGGGCTGGCTGGGGACACGGCGATTCAGACAATTAGCAGGCCGGTGCTAACAAGCTAGCAGTTAGTAGCCCGGGGCTAAACAACTTCTAGGTAGCTAGCAGGCCGCGGAGAGCAGAATGGGTCTTCAGCGGACGTCGCGCCTGAGGGGCCTGTTGGAATCCTCGGGGTACCGTGCCTCATACCGGCAGTAGAAGGGGTCCGGATATTGTAGCCCAGGAGTGGGCTTCGGTGGTAGCACTGGAGCCCTAGCCGGGCTAGTTTCAGGCTAATTGGTGCTTGCTCTGGGATGTAAACGCTAGCCAGGAGTAGTCACCCGGGATTGCGGTTAGCTAGTTGCGAAGATCCATAAGAAAATGTTCAGAGTTTGCGGTAGAAATCCGGGGATATGGAGAGAAAAAAATCGGTCTGTTACGCTCTGGTTTGAGTCATGTTGTATGAACTGGCGAGAGCTTTCCGAGCTAAAGGTTAGCTGATGACCGCTAACAGTGGTTTGCTAACTGATAGCTGGTAGGTAGTTAGCTGGCTAGCTTCAGTTGAGGGTAAATAGAGTAAATAGAAATACTTTAGGGAAAAAAACAGATCCACACCTCATTGGGTGAGGCAGGAGAGTATTTAGAAGTTGAGGTTTAGGAAAATGTTTTAAAAAGATATGCAAAGAAAAATATGTAAAAAGGTATATACAAGGGACATGACAGGACAAAAACAAAGACGTCTGACTGCTACGCTACGATTTTTTTTTTACTCTGATGCTGGCTCCTATCAGAGTATTGACCTTAGCCATGCTCAGATAGCTCTGTCACATCAACAGATCTGTTCTGGAAATCACATGAATAGAGTTGCTGTGGGATGACTGATAAATATTTCTTATGCTTTTTTAAATTTCTGTATTAAATTTCTCTAATGCTCAGTGAAATGGTCAGGATGTAAAACTTAAGAGTGTTCATATCACAAATATATTGTGGGATAATACTTTGCGTTCTTGCTTACGCAACCTGCAAATATAATCTAAGCTTGTCTGTCTATACTGTAGAATATTTACAATACACCCCTTGCTTTTGTTTGGTACAATGTAATGCAATGTAATATACACTTGATGTAATACAGTTAATGTACATCGTTATCCCCTGAAAGTGCATAAATCAGCACTGTCTATCAACAACTAGAATACATTTAAATTCATCTATAAAATGAATGAGAAGCCTAATCATAATGATCCCATTGATAGCATCCTGTTTGATATCCTGTCTGTATGTAACTGACAATTAACCAGAAGAGGAGGAGGCAGATGAGAATCTCTGCATTAAGTATTAATTGTTCAATTCCCCTTGTAAGAAATGCTATTTTGAGATCAAGGGAGATTCATAGATTCCTCTCATCGTTATTGAATAATTTACCGGCCTTGCCTACGTGCTCATTAAGGGAACGAGGGAGGGAGGTAATGATGGAGGGAGGGAGGGAGGGAGGGAGGGAGGGAGGGAGGGAGGGAGGGAGGGAGGGAGGGAGGGAGGTGGAAGGATGTAAAGAGTGAATGAGAGGCCTGATGGGAGAAATTTTAAACAGATAAAAACAGTCAGACATAATCAGATGAAGGGAGAGATTGTGAGGTAGAAACGAGAGAGATGGAAAAGAAGCGCGAGAGAAAAGAGAGACATTGTAACATCGTAGAAGGGGATGAGAGGTAGATTGAGAGAGAATACAGAAAGGGGGAGAGTCAAATACATACAGATGAGAGAGAGAGAGAGAGAGAGAGAGAGAGAGAGAGAGAGAGAGAGAGAGAGAGAGAGAGAGAGAGAAATATATCACTTCCAGTCAGTGTCATGATTAAAACACTCATAGGAGTTGAGGGGGGCCTCTCTGTCTTCCAACCCTTTTCCCCTTGTCTCCTTTGAACTAAGGATGTGTCGACAGGCTAAAATAGTTTGGTTAAAGTTGAGCAATCGCAGATATGAGGTGCAGTGAGATGGGTCTTTGAATTAGTGTGGGTATACAGAGAGAGAGAGTCTGGTGAGAGAGGGTGATATTAAGAGACTGCGGGGCAACACTGTATATAGACATAATATCTTCTGTGATTGTAATATTTACTGTACATTTGTATTTTTTATTTCACTATTGTTTATTATCTACTTCACTTGCTTTTGCAATGTTAACATATGTTTCCAATGCCAATGAAGCCTTTTAATTTGGGGTCTGGTGAGAGAGCGAGATATTAAAGTCTGCAGGGTTGAGCAGAGAAAAGAGGAGGGAAGAGGAGGTTAAGTCCCATGATCCTCTCTGGTGTGTGTGTGTGTGTGTGTGTGTGTCAAATGTGTCCGTTTTTTTTATGTTGTTGAGTCCTCCAAAGAAGGGAAACATCTGTCCCAAAGCCTCCAACACGCACGCCATAATGTGTCTGTCACTCCGTGTCATAAAACCTGGATAACATGACACACACTGCATACATATGAAGCTACCAGAGCACCTCTCCTGTTGAACCTTTTGTTCCTGTCTACATGTAAGTCCGTCTCCACCCCTTTCATATTACAGTTTTTTTGGATTGCTTACACACTAAAATTAAAAGTAGTACACTATTAGCAAAACCTTACACTCAAGAAGCAAAACATCAGCCCATATTTGCACAACTATAAGCACATTGTCAACCTCACACTTGTTGCAAAACTCTACACACATTGATTTGCAAAACACTAAACACACTTAACATACATTACACACAAATCTATCATGAAGTCACGTCCTTGCAATACCAAAGCACTGACTGTCAAATTACCACACCGTCCAACCAATTGGTTCAACACAGTATTCAGGTGTGCAAACACTCGTTTGCTTAACCACGGCCTGACCACGGTTGCTCAACCACGGCCTGACGCTGAGGGAGGCTGGACTGCGAGTACAGCCAAATCTAAGCCGATATACAGTGGCAAGTGTGATGAGAACATTTCGACTGGAAAATAGGTGTTGTAAAAAATATCATCATATCATCATTTTTTTTCCTACATAGGATTGAGGGTCAGGGACGACAAGGGGGAAGGCCTCCTATGTTCACAGAACAGCAAGAGAGGGAGATAGTAAACATGGTTTTGGCCAACAATGCTATAACACTCAAGCAGCTCCAAGCTAACATTGTCAATAACCACGCCATTTTCAACGATATCCATCAGGTCTCAACATCAACACTGGCACGCATCCTAAAAAAAAAAACATATTCAAATGAAGCAAATTTATCGAATGCCTTTCGAGCGCAATTCCGAAAGGGTGAAACGACTGCGGCATGATTATGCAGAGGTATGTATTCACTTTAGCAGTGTGATCTTGCATACTGTCTCATAATATTTTACTGTACTGTAATATGTATACTAGATCTACACTGAACTACACAATTTTGCCTGACACTGTTTTTCTGAGAGTTTTACGAATGGATGGAGAGGAGATCCAGCATGAGTTCATTTACGTAGATGAGGCTGTGTTCAACCTGACGAGAACACGAAGGAGGGGAAGAAGCATCATTGGCCATAGTCAATGTCCCAGGGCAACGTGGGGGTAATATAACACTCTGTGCAGCCATTACACAGAATGGGGTCCTCCAAAGCCATGCCTATATGGGCCCTTACAACACAGCACTCATACTTACATTCTTGGACCAATTGCACAACATAACAGCAGCAAATCAAATCGATCATATGCAATACATTGTTGTCTGGGACAATGTGTCTTTCCACCGCTCTGCTCTGGTTCAGAACTGGTTTCAGCAACATCCACATTTCACCGTCCTATATCTTCCACCATACTCTCCATTCCTCAACCCTATAGAAGAGTTTTTCTCGGCATGGCGGTGGAAGGTATATGATCTCCGTCTCCAGGCTGAGGTACCCCTCATCCAAGCCATGGAGTAGGCCTGTGACCAGATGGAGGTAGCAGCAATGCAAGGATGGATTCGTCATTCAAGACGTTTCTTTCCAAGGTGTCTTGCTAATGACAACATTGCCTGCGATGTTGATGAAATTCTCTGGCCAGATCCAGCTAGGCGAAGAGACAATGTCTAGTTATTTTTTAAATATATTTTTTTAACTTACAATACGTAAAGTGACGTTTGGTTACAGTATTATGAATCTCCATGTTGACATGGACGTGGGCGTGTTGAGAAATAAATGAGTTTCTTCAGTCTGCAACATTGGTCTTGTGTAGTGTTTGGTGAATTTACATTATATTTGTACTTTGTTGATAGTAGCCTACTCTAATCATATGGAAGTAGAAGTGTTAAAAGTGGTTTAGGTTTATCACAGTAGAGTGTAACTCGTGCAAACAGAGTATAGTAATGTGAAATGTGTGTGTTTCATATGGTAACAAAGTGTGTTTTTTAAAAAGAAGTGTATAGTTTTTACAAGAGTGTTTAATTTTGCAAAGGATCTGTAGTGTTTTGCTAATTGGGTGTGTGGTTGTGCTAATTGTGTGTAGTGTTTTGAAAACACGGGCCCTGTTTTGAAAATCGTGCTTAAGCAATCAAAAAAAACTGTAACATCAGTCTTGTTATAGATGCCACAGAATATGTGTTGTGTACATATACTCACCACCCCCTACTAACATATATTACCTTACCCCTCTCTAGCTCTGTCTCTCTCTGTCTCTCTCTCCATCTCTCTCTGTCTGTCTGTCTCTCTCTGTCTGTCTCTCTCTCTCTGTCTCTCTCTCTCTCTGTCTCTCTCTCTCTCTCTCTGTCTCTCTCTGTCTCTCTCTCTGTCTCTCTCTCCCTCTCTCTCTGTCTCTCTCTGTCTGTCTGTCTCTCTCTGTCTCTCTCTCCCTCTCTCTCTGTCTGTCTCTCTCTCTGTCTCTCTCTCTCATGCTTGTACTGTAAAGTATATACTAGAACATCTTAAGCACAAGAACCCGTCTATGGTCCCTGAATTCCCCCCAGCCACAACAGCATACAGCAGATGCTACCATAAAAGCCATCAATATTTGATATGTTCTCTGTCTCTCTTCCCCTCTCTGATACAGTATTTTGTATTCCCTGCGACACCACCAGTGCCCTTTTTGTGTCCTTTCAGTCAATACGTGTGTCATTGTGTTTATGAAGCATTAAGCATTTGAACGGGCCCTGACGCTGGAGCAATGAATACCTTAATGGAACAACAAGTCCTAACATTGTAGCTGATAGAAGGATGATCTGTGTGTGTGTGTGTGTGTGTGTGTGTGCATGTCTATGTGGGTGTGTGCATGTGTGTGTGCCTGTGTGCATTTGTGTGTGTGTGTGTGTGTGTGTGTTTGTGTGTGCGTGTGTTTGTGTGGGTGTGTGTGTGTGTTTGTGTGGTGTTCATGTGTGTGTTTGTGTGGGTGTGTTTGTGTGGTGTTCGTGTGTGTGTTTTTGTGGGTGTGTGTGTTTGTGTGTGTGTGTGTGTTTGTGTGGGTGTGTGTGTGTATTAGCAGGTGGCTAATTAGCCTGACTGGATGTGTTTTCCCTGTGTTTAAATGAAAGGTTTGTTGGCTCTGCGGTGTGTCATAATTCTGCGTCGGCTCATTTTAAGTACGCTGTAAAAGCATTGATTAATTTCATCAGGAATTAGAGACGAGGGGTGGAAAAAGACAATTCATTTGCATAACAGAGGATGAAATAGGAGTAGGCCATTAGACTGGCAGGGATAAATACAACTGAGGTAGATGGGAGTCTAGAGCCTAAGTGAACATAATGTCACAGAAATGTCACATCATTTGATTCCCTTTGTGGGTAAGGATACGGCTTTGCAGTCGAACATGAATGGAAATATTATTCATATTCACCTTTGCCCAAAGCCCAGATCTGGCACATATTACAGGTGTCTCAACCAAATGAAAAGCCCACATCCTAATCCCTTCAATCCACAAACTGCTTGTTACATTTCCTTCATTAACATATTCTTTGAGTAAGTAATAATCCAGGTTTAATCTGGATTAACCAAACAGCCATCACCCAGTATGCATAGACAGATACAGTCATGGTCACACCGACACACACGTGTACTGTATAGTGGTCGTATGTGGTCCCAGATATAGTGGTGTTATGTTGCAATGCAGAGCATGTCTCTTAAGAGCTGCCATTAGTAAAAGCAGTGGTTCGCGCTTTCAGTTTCACACGAATGCTGCCATCAATCCACAGTTTCTGGTTTGGGAATGTTTTAATCGTTGCTATGGGTACGACATCATCAATGCACTTTCTAATGAACTCGCTCACCGAATCAGCGTATTCATCAATGTTGTTGTTGGAAGTTATGCGGAACATATCCCAGTCCACGTGATTGAAGCAGTCTTGAAGCGTGGAATCAGATTGGTCGGACCAGCGTTGAACAGACCTGAGAAAGGGAGCTTCTTGTTTAAGTTTCTGTCTGTAGGCTGGGAGCAACAAAATGGAGTCGTGGTCAGCTTTTCCGAAAGGAGGGCGGGGGAGGGCCTTATATGCGTTGCGGAAGTTAGAATAACAATGATCTAGGGTTTTACCAACCCTGGTTGCGCAATCGATATGCTGATACAATTTAGGGAGTCTTGTTTTCAGATTAGCCTAGTTAAAATCCCCAGCTACAATGAATGCAGCCTCAGGATATGTTGTTTCCAGTATGCATAGAGTGCATTAAAGTTCGTTCAGGGCCATCGATGTGTCTGCTTGGGGGGGATATATACGGCTGTGATTATAATCGAAGAGAATTCCCTTGGTAGATAATGCGGTCGACATTTGATGGTGAGCGATTCTAAGTCAGGTGAACAGAAGGACTTGAGTTCCTGTATGTTGTTATGATCACACCACGTCTCGTTAATCATAAGGCATACCCCCCCGCCCCTCTTCTTCCCAGAAAGATGGTTGTTTCTGTCGGCGCGATGCGTGAAGAAACCAGCTGGCTGCACCGACTCCGTTAGCGTCTCTCTCTCGGGAGCCATGTTTCCGTGAAGAAAATAACGTTACAGTCTCTGATGTCTCTCTGGAATGCTACCCTTGCTCGGATTTCATCAACCTTGTTGTCAAGAGACTGGACATTGGCAAATAGTATGCTAGGTAGTGGTGCGCAATGTGCCCGTCTCCGGAGCCTGACCAGAAGACCGCTTCGCCTCTTTTACGATGTCGTTGTTTTGGGTCGCCTGCTGGGATCCGATCCATTGTCCTGGGTGGAAGGCAGAACACAGGATCCGCTTCCGGAAAGTCATATTCCTGGTCGTAATGATGGTCAGTTGACTTTGCTCTTATATTTAGAAGTTCCTCCCGACTGTATGTAATGAAACCTAAGATGTAAAAAAACTAAATACTGCATAGTTTCCTAGGAACGCGAAGCGAGGCGGCCATCTCTGTCGGCGCCGGAAGTCCAGTGAAGACACTTGCCAGTTGGTCAGCGCATGCTCGGAGTACACCTCCTGGTAATCCGTCTGGCACTGTGGTATTGTGAATGTTGACCTGTTTGAAGGTCTTACTCACATTGGCAACAGGGAGTGTGATGACACAGTCGTCCGGAACAGCTGGTGCTCTCATGCATGCTTCAGTGTTACTTGCCTCGAAGCGAGCATAGAAGTACTTTTGCTCGTCTGGTAGGCTTGTGTCACTGGGCAGCTCACGGCTGTGCTTCCCTTTGTAGTCAGTAATAGTTTGCAAGCCCCGCCACATCTGATGAGTGTCGGAGCCCGTGTAGTACGATTCAATCTTAGTCCTGTGTTCACGCTTTGCCTGTTTGATGGTTCGTCGAAGGGCATAGCAGGATTTCTTATAAGTGTCTGGGTTAGAATCCCACTCCTTAAAGTGGCTGCTCTACCCTTTAGCTCAGTGCGGATGTTGCCTGTAATCCATGGCTTCTGTTTGGGGAATGTACCTACTGCAATCGGAAGAATCCCAGAACATATTCCAGTCTATCAAAACAATCCTGTAGCTTAGCATCTGTGTCATATGACCACTTCCGTATTGATCGAGTCACTGGCACTTCCTGCTTTAGTTTTTGCTTGTAAGCAGGAATCAGGATGACAGAGTTATGGTCATATTTGCCAAATGGCGAGGGAAAGCTTTGTATGTGTCTCTGTGTGTGGAGTAAAGGTGGTCTTCTTTATCTCTGGTTGCACATGTAAAACAGGTAAAACAGATTTAAGTTTCCCTGCATTAAAGTTCCCGGCCACTAGGAGTGCCGGCTCATCCATTTTCTTGTTTTCTTATTGACTTATGCAGCTTGCTGAGTGTGGTCTTAGTGCCAGCATTGGTTTGTGTTGGTAAATAGACAGCTACGAGAAATATAGATGAAAACTCACTTGGTAAGTAGTGTGGTCTACAGCTTATCATGAGATACTCTACCTCAGGTGAGCAAAACTTGAGACTTCCTTAATATTAGATTTTGTGCACCAGTTGTTATTTACAAATAGACACAGACCAGCCACCCCTTGTCTTACTGAAGGCAGCTGTTCTTTCTTGCCGATGGATGGAAAACTCAGCCAGCTGTGTGTTATCCATGTCGTCATTCACCCACGACTCTGGGAAACATAAGATATTACAGTTTTTAATGTCCCATTGGTACGTTAGTTGGAGCTCATCCATTTTATTATCCAATGATTGCACGTTGACTAATGGTAGAGGTGGATTACCCACTCGCCATCTGATCATTACAAGGCACACACCGACCTACGTCCCCAATATCTCTGTCTCTTCTTCAAGTGAATGACAGGGATTTGGGCCTTGTCCGGTGTTTGCAGTAAGTCCTTCGAGTCCGAGTCATTAAAGAAAAATGATTCATCCCGTATGAGGTGAGTAATCACTGTCCTGATATCCAGAAGCTATTTTCTGTCATGAGAGACAGTGGCAGAAACATTTTCTACAAAAGAAGTTACAAATAACGTGAAAAACACACACAATAGCACAATTGGTTAGGATCCTGTGAAACGGCAGCCATCCCCTCCGGTGCCATTATTTATTAAGTATGCATCTATCATCGATTTTGCACTAATGTAAGATAGCCTACTATTTCTAATGTGATGAGTAGATTGGATAGTCATAAGTTACGCTAATAATATACTGTACATGTCTCACTGTTCTCAAAAAATATTGTTCTGCTTTTCTTCTCCTTTCTTTGCACAAGTCCAGAGCTCAGCCCCAGCTCGAGGGACATCCATAGCTCAGCCCCAGCTCGAGGGACATCCATAGCTCAGCCCCAGCTAGAGGGACATCCAGAGCTCAGCCCCAGCTAGAGGGACATCCAGAGCTCAGCCCCAGCTAGAGGGACATCCAGAGCTCAGCCCCAGCTAGAGGGACATAAAGAGCTCAGCCCCAGCTAGAGGGACATCCAGAACTCAGCCCCAGCTAGAATACTTTTTGGGGAGGATCTCAGGAAATTGCCTTTTGTAACGTCTCTCCTCTTCGTCTGATGATGAGGAATAGGAATCATCGGAACAACACGCAGCGCGGTAAGTGTTCATAGTAAATTTTATTAAATAAACTGAACACTGAATGACAAAAAAAACAACAAAGAGAGTGAACGACACTAAACAGTCCTGTAAGGTGAAAAAACACAAAACAGGAAACAACTACCCACAAACACAGGTGGGAACAGGCTACCTGACTAAGTATGGTTCTCAATCAGAGACAACGATTGACAGCTGCCTCTGATTGGGAACCATACCAGGCCAAACACATAGAAATACAACCCCACGAACAAAACATAGAATGAAAACATAGAATGCCCACCCCAACTCACGCCCTCACCAAACCAAAATAGAGACATAAAAAAGGAACTAAGGTCAGGAACCTATAGGGGAGTGTCTGGGTGGGCATTTCAACGCGGTGGTGGCTCTGGTGCGGGACGTAGACCCCACTCCACCTTAGTCTTGGCCCACTTAGGTGGCACCTCTGGAGTGGCGACCCTCGCCACCGACCCCGAACTGGGGACCCTTACAGCGGGTGCCGGATGGGCGGGAGACTCTGGCGGCGCTGGACTGGTGGGAGATTCTGGCGGTGCCGGACAGGCGGGAGACTCTGGCGGTGCCGGAGTGAAGGGCGACTTTGGCGGCTCCGGAGTGAAGGGCGGCTCTGGCGGCTCTGGAGTGAAGGGCGGTTCTGGCGGCTCCGGACTGACGGGCGGCTCTGGCACCTCCGGACTGACGGGCGGCTCTGGCAGCTCCGGACAGATCGGCGGCTCTGGCAGCTCCGGACAGGAGGGCGGCTCTGGCAGCTCCGGACAGGAGGGCGGCTCTGGCAGATCCGGACTGGAGGGAGACTTGGTTCTGGGAGCAGGCACGGGACTCACCAGACTGGGGAGACTTACAGGCGGCCTCTTCCTTGGCCGAGGCACCTGATGCACTGGGCCGTGGAGGTGCACTGGAGGTCTTTTTACAGACAAATTATTTAACTTATAATTCACTGCATCACAATTCCAGTGGGTCAGAAGTTTACATACACTAAGTTGACAGTGCCTTTAAACAGCTTGTAAAATTCTAGAAAATTATGTCATGGCTTTAGAAGCTTATGATAGGCTTATTGATATAATTTGAGTCAATTGGAGGTATACCTGTGGATGTATTTCAAGGCCTACCTTCAAACTCAGTGCCTCTTTGCTTGATATCATGGGAAAATCAAAAGAAATGTATCTTCCCCTAAGAAATCAGAAAGACCTCAGAAAATAAAATTGTAGACCTCCACAATTCTGTCTCAACCTTGGGAGCAATTTCCAAACACCTGAAGGGACCACGTTCATCTGCACAAGGAAGGATGCGCATTCTGTCTCCTAGAGATGAACGCACTTTGGTGCAAAAAGTGCAAATCAATCCCAGAACAACAGCAAAGGACCTTGGGAAGATGCTGGAGGAAACAGGTACAAAAGTATCTATATTCCACAGTAAAACGAGTCCCATACGACATAGCACGGGGGTGGCAGCATCATGTTGTGAGGGTGCTTTGCTGCAGGAGGGACTGGTGCCTTCACAAAATAGATGGTATCATGAGGGAGGGAAATTATGTGGATATATGAAGCAACATCTCAAGACATTAGTCAGGAAGTTAAAGCTTGGTCGCAAATGGGTCTTCCAAATGGACAATGACCCCAAGCAAACTTCCAAAGTTGTGGCAAAATGGCTTAAGGACAACAAAGTCAAGGTATTGGAATGGCCATCACAAAGCCCTGACCTCAATCCTATAGAAAATTGTGGGCAGAACTGGAAAAGCATGTGCGATAAAGGAGGCCTACAAACCTGACTCAGTTACACCAGCTCTGTCAGGAGGAATGGGCCAAAATTCACCCAACTTATTGTGGGAAGCTTGTGGAAGGCTACCCGAAACGTTTGACCCAAGTTAAGCAATTTAAAGGCAATGCTACCGAATACTAATTGAGTGTACATAAACTTCTGAACCACTGGGAAATAAAAACTGAAAAGCTGAAATAAATAATTCTCTCTACTATTATTCTGACATTTCACATTCTTAAAATAAAGTGGTGATCCTAACTGACCTAAGACAGGGAATTTTTACTAGGATTAAATGTCAGGAATTGTGAAAAACGTTGTTTAAATGTATTTGGCTAAGGTGTATGTAAACTTCCGACTTCAACTGTACATACATACATACATACATACATACATACATACATACATACATACATACATGCATACACACACCCACACACACACAGTTTTGTATTGATATCCTTGTGGGGACCAAATGTTTGACTCCCATCCAAAATACTATTTTCCCTAACCCCTAACCCAAACCCTAAACTTAACCCTTAACCTAACCATAACCCTAACCTCAACCCAAAGCCTAACCTTGACTCCAAACCCCTAACCATATAACTATACCTACTGTAACCCTAACTCCTAACCATCAACATAACTTCAACCCCTAACCATAACCTTAATTCTAACCCTAACCATAATTGTAACCCTAACCCTACACCTAACCCCTAATCCTAAAATAGTGTTTTTCCTCATGAGGACCGTCAAAATGTCCCAACTTGTCCAAATATGCCTTGTTTTACTGTCCTTGTGAGGACTTCAAGTAGCCACTGGGATAGTTAGACACACACACACACACACACACACACACACACACACACACAGTGAGTCACAAGTGCCAAATATTTAATCAGAGTGATTAATTTTCCCAGTGTGATTAAACGAGGCATGTGATTACTTGCTGCTAAGGAAGAGACCAGTGTGTGGGTGTGAGAGAGTGTTTCTGCTTTACCTTGTGAGTGTGTGTCCTCTCTCTCTCTCTCTCTCTCTCTCTCTCTCTCTCTCTCTCTCTCTCTCTCTCTCTCTCTCTCTCTCTCTCTCTCTCTCTCTCTCTCTCTCTCTCTCTCTCTCTCTCTTAAAGTGTTTGAGTATCATGAAATATTTTTCAAATGTGTTCTTATAAACCTCCAGGAAGAATATGACAATAAAAAAATGTAAACATCTGACAAGTGAGCACCTTACATGTGGTCATTTTCATTTTCATAACTTCTTTGACTGTTTGGGAATGACATATACTAAAGCATTTGTGAAAATTCTATAGCAATATAGAGCGGGAAAAAAGCAGGGCGTTTGGACAATTAATAGACACTACAGTACATAAAATCTAACAAAAACATCTGTTTCGTCCACAAACCGATATGCTATAGCCGATCAGAGCTACAGTAGGTCTATATACAAATAAGCCATTTGCCACATGGGCCTGCCATCATTCACTTGAACTTTGCGTTTACAGGCAGTAACAACAGCACGACTTTAGATCATTAGAACATATTTGCCAAAAGCCACAAAATATACCTGAATGGATTTCTGCAAGTATGTAAATAGTCCTCTTACATTTGGGAACTTTACAATCTTATGGATCAAACATCCATGAAAAGGTGGTCCCTCTCTCTCAGTTGTCTACGCACATTAAAAAAAAGATCAACAACTAATGCTAGCCGGAGCGAAATGTGCTAAAATCTAATGAGGGAACCCTAGATAAACCCTCTCAAACCTTTTCAGCTAGTTGGCCGTCAAAATTGCACTGATAAACTATGGGGAATAGTAGCCTCCTCGTCCTTCTGCAGCATGGTTGCCAATGCATGCTTGTCTCAACCCATGTTCTGAAAACTGAATGGGAACTTGCCTGCCTGCCAAATATATTTGATTCACAACGAAGAGATATGCTAACTGTGGAAAGGTTAATCAAGTTCAGCATAGCTAGCTAGCTAGCAAAGCAATTTACATTTCTTAGCATTTAAACAAATGACACCTGCATCTCTAGCTGTAGCCACTGAAAAATTATATGAGAAAAAGTCTGTCACTCACCCACTCCTCCAATGACATGACATCCTTCCAGCAGCTAGCTAGCTAGCTAACGTTAGGTTCCGTACTTTTAGCATGCTAAATAAATAGCTAGTTACAAAAATACAAACCCTAGCCCAGGAGTGTCAAACTCAATCAGCTATCGGGCAGTATTGAAAAAACACAACGAATCCGCAGGCCAGACATAGCCTGTTTGTTGTTACAAAAATCTTGCAACTGCGACCCAAACTGGCCATTGTTTTATTGAAAAAATATGTCCCTTTATATTATCCACGTATGTACATAGGATGATGTATATAGCATTTTAATATGTTATAACAAAAGAAGATAAGTAATATTTGTCCAGCCTTTGCTGCTGTGCTTGCAGATGTGCATAATATGCTGCGATCCTAATAAAAACGTATTTAACAACTCTAAATAAGAAAACTGTAGCTACAGGTTGTTGTAACATTTAAACTTAATACTTTTTAATTGCACTGCATGGATCGCCGGGCAGTTGAATGCCGCATTGCTGTATGGTGTATTCAAAATGTCTTGTTGGTTGAATGGCCAGCCTAGGCTACTTCTCAAATGTTGCTGTAATAGGTCTACATATTTCTCCTTAACCGCCATCGATAGGAGACATTACTGTGTAGCCGTATTCATCAACCTGGCCAAGGCTTTCGACTCTGTCAATCACAACATTCTTATTGGCAGACTCAACAGCCTTGGTTTCTCTTATAATTGCCTCACTTGGTTCACCAACTACTTCTCCGATAGAGTTCAGTATGTCAAATCGGAGGGCCTGTTGTCCGGACCTGTTGTCCGGCAGTCTCTATGGGGGTGCCACAGGGTTCAATTCTTGGGTCGACTCTCTTCTCTATATACATCAATGACGTCGCTCTCGCAGTTGGTGATTCTTTGATCCACCACTACGCAGACGACAAGATTCTGTATACCTCTGGCCCTTCATTGGACACTGTGTTAACTAACCTCCAGATGAGCTTCAATGCCTCCAACTGCTCTTAAATACAAGTAAAACTAAATGCATTCTCTTCAACTGATTGCTGCCCGTACCTGCCCGCCCGTCCAGCATCACTACTCTGGACGGTTCTGACTTAGAATATGTGGACAACTACAAATACCTAGGTGTCTGGTTAGACTGTAAACTCTCCTTCCAGACTCACATTAAACATATCCAATCCAAAATTAAATCTAGAATTGGCTTCGTATTTCGCAACAAGGCATCCTTCACTCATGCTGCCAAACATACCCTCGTAAAACTGACCATCATACCCGATCCTCGAATTCGGCTATGTAATTTACCAAATATCCTCCAACACTCTACTCAACAAATTGGATGCAGTGTATCACAGTGCCGTCTGTTTTGTCACCAAAGCCCCATTTACTACCCACCACTGCGACCTGTATGCTCTCGTTGGCTGGCCCTCACTTCATACTCGTCGCCAAACCCACTGGCTCCAGGTCATCTATAAGTCTCTGCTAGGTAAAGCCCCGCCTTATCTCAGCTCATTGGTCACCATAGCAGCACCCACCCGTAGCACTCGCTCCAGCAGGAATATCTCACTGGTCACCCCCAAAGCCAATTCTTCCTTTGGCCGCCTCTCCTTCCAGTTCTCTGCTGCCAATGACTGGAACGAAGTGCAAAAATCTCTGAAGCTGGAGACTCATATCTCCCTCACTAGCTTTAAGCACCAGCTGTCAGAGCAGCTCACAGATCACTGCACCTGTACATAGCTCATCTGTAAATAGCTCATCTGTAAATATCTTGGTCCTTTGCACCCCAGTATCTCAACTTGCACATTCATCCTCTGCACATCCTACCATTCCAGTGTTTAATTGCTATATTGTAATTACTTTGCCACATTGGCCTATTTATTGCCTTACCTCTCTTATCCTACCTCATTTGCACATGCTGTATATACATTTTCCTACTGTATTATTGATTGTATGTTTTTATTCCATGTGTAATTCTGTGTTGTTGTATGTGTCGAACTGCTTTGCTTTATCTTGGCCAGGTCGCAGTTGCAAATGAGAACTTGTCCTCAACTAGCCTACCTGGTTAAATAAAGGTGAAATAGTTTTTTTTTTAAATGTTGTTTTGTAGCAGGTTTTGTTTTTCGGTTATCCAGTCTCAATCTTTAAAAACTGAAGCCAGACCGCAGCATTTTAGTATCCTAGCTAGTGCTGTGGCATGTGTGTATACTTTACAGTGGCTCCTCCTTTAAAATTGAGTCATTGAAACTGAAACAGTGCATCCCAGATAGGTTGAGGCAGCAAATAATCTACCAGGCCAGCTGTGAGTTACAACATGTTTTAGACTACCAAGAAAATGATTGGTGAATTATATTAATCATGCATTGAACTGCATCTATCTATTCTGCCAACAATGCCTATTTTTAAAAACTCTCATAAAGTTGGTTTTATAGCATAAACTAGGAATTTGATATTTTTGCCTGATATTATGATTGTCTGTATGTTTCAAATCTGCAAAGTAGTTAAAACACTGTCAGTTCCACTTTAAATGTCCAGTTCTCTGCCCTTTTGTGTCTCTGATGTTGCAGTTGCTGATAACCAATCACAGGACAGGGATGAGTGAACAGGGTAGTCAGTTTAGGGTGTTATCATGTTACAATGTGTGTGTGTGTGTGTGTTATACACTACATAACCAAAAGTATGTGGACACCTGCTCATCGAACATCTCATTCCAAAATCATGGGCATTAATATGGAGTTAGTCCCCCCTTTGCTGCTATAACAGCATCCACTCTTCTGGGAAGGCTTTCCACTAAATGTTGGAACATTGTTGCGGGCACTTGCTTCCATTCAGCCACAAGAGCATTAGTGAGGTCGGGCACTGATGGGTGATTAGGCCTGGCTCGCAGTCGGCATTCCAATTCATCCCTAAGATGTTCAATGGGGTTGAGGTCAGGGCTCTGTGCAGGCCAGTCAATCTTGACAAACCATTTCTGTATGGACCTCGCTTTGTGCACGTGGGCATTGTCATGCTGAAAATGGAAACTGTTGCCACAAAGTTGGAAGCACAGAATTATCTAGAATGTCATTGTATGCTGTAGCGTTAAGATTTCCCTTTACTGGAAGTAAGGAGCCAACCTGAACCATGAAAAACAGCCCAAGACCATTATTCCCATTCCACCAAACTTTATAGTCGGCATTATGCATTAGTGCAGGTAGCGTTCTCCTGGTATCCGCCAAACCCAGATTAGTCCGTCGGACTGCCAGATGGGGAAGCCTGATTCATTACTCCAGAGAATGCATTGCCACTGCTCCAGAGTCCAATGGCGGGGAGCTTTACACCCCTCCAGCCGACGCTTGGTATTGTGCGTGGTGATCTTAGGCTTGTGTGCGGCTGCCCTGCCATGGAAACCCATTTCATGAAGCTCCCAACTAACAGTTCTTGTGCTGACGTTGCTTCCAAAGGTAATTTGGATCTCGGTAGTGACTGTTGCAACCGAGGACAGACAATTTTTACATGCTACACGCTTCAGCACTCAGCTATCCTGTTCTGTGAGCTTGTGTAGCCTACCACTTCGCTGAGCCGTTGTTACTCCTAGATGTTTCCACTTCACAATAATAGCACTAGCAGGGCGGAAATTTGACGAACTGACTTGATGGAAAGGTGGCATCCTATGACAATGCCATGTTGAAAGTCACTGAGCTCTTCTGTAAGGCCATTCTACTGCCAATGTTTGTCTATGGAGATTGCATGGATGTGTGCTCGATTTTATACACCCGTGGCTGAAATAGCAGAATAGATTAATTTGAAGGGGTTTCCACATACGTACAAACTATGTATAGTTTAGCTTTGTAGCTTTACAGCTGTAATCTGATGAAGTAGGGCATGTTTATTAAAGTCCTACGGCCTGGACATGGCACAGCTAAGGTCACTGGGACAAGCTGTGTGTTTGTGTGTGTGTGTCTGTGTGATAGCTGGTGTCTCTCCAAAAACAAATGAGATGTCTATTTGCCCAGAAGGTGGGTTGGATGGAGGGATCGAAGGGCTCTCTGGAGAACAAATTAACACTGACAGACTAGCTCCAGATGGAGAGAACACCATCCCTCCAGCCAAGAGCTCTCTCTTTTCTCTCACTCAATCTCTACTTCTTTCTCTCCCTCTATCATGTCTTCACTCTGTCTCTCTTGTAATCTCTCCTCTTCTCCACCATGGTCAATGTGATTGAGTGGGATTTTCTACTACATCTTGTGTGTCTGCATCTGTGAAGAAAACAATGATTGGGAGATAGCTGTGGTCCAAGATGATAAATGTGAATAAGTTCTCACACACAACATGAGAAAACATACTGTAGAGTAGCCCAGAAGGCTAAACTGAAAAACTTAACCTCTATCAAATAAAACGATGGCAGAGCTGAAAAAGTACTTCTGCGCAAGGGTGTTAATTTACATAATGATTCCAGAAGAAAAACAGTACCCTACATTATGGGACAGCTAAGACAGTGCTGCCCCCATCCAAATGTTCACCCCCCTTTGAACTGACAAAGAGACTCCTTTTGTAAGCCCCTCCCATCAGAACGTACCAAACACTTTAATTAGTTAAGAAATTACCAACATCCAAGCATTTTTCACTCAGCTAAACATATCAATTATATACATTGCACTTTTGCAATCCGTTCATCATGATACAATATAACACAATATAACAAATTTACAAAATCCCATCACTACTGACTCGGTGTCTTCCAATACGCCCATTCACATGAACAAGCCATTCGGGACAGGCACTACAAAGCCAGCCCGATTGCAGTAGCTCTGGTCCTTATCCCAGCATACGCGGTAGCGAGGGAGAGGAGGAACAGAACAAACAAACAGTTCGCTCATTCATTACATTGATAAGTACAATAAATGTTGCTTAAATTAAACATGAACGCTTGTCTGTATATTCTTTATACCATAACAAACTGTTACTGATGGGAGATAAGAATAAAGTGTGCAATGAATGTACTAAGATAGGGAAGTTAACTTGTGTGTTGACCCACATTGCTAACGTAGCTGATAACGGAGCAGGGAGAGGGAGATGAGTGTGCCCATTTTACCTCTCCTTATTCACTCTTTCACACTCCCTCGTTTTCCCCACAATTCTTCTCTCTCTCTCTCTCTCTCTCTCTCTCTCTCTCTCTCTCTCTCTCTCAATCAGTATTTTATTTTTTTCCTCTTCCGCTGGTTGCTCTTTACTCCTCTTCCCACTCTGAGGGAGACGGCATATTAAACCAGGTTTCACAATTGATCCCAGATAAACACATTAACTCATATAAAAAATGTTTGGTCACATACACAGTTTAGCAGATGTTAAAGCAGGAGCAACAAAATGCTCCTGGTGCAGTGAAAAGCTTATCATTATGATCCAGCTCAACCATCACAACACCTTCTGCTCCTTCCTCCGGAGCTAACCGCAGAGAGAGACATCTATTTAATTTGCTTTGGCAATGTAAACACATGTTTCCCATGCCAATAAAGCCCATTGAATTGAGAACAGAGAGAAAGACACAAAGCAAACAGAGATACTTTCTAATTCTGCTTTATCCAGAACTAACTGCAGAGAGAGAACATAGAGAGAGAGACAAAGAGATAATGTCTAATTCTGCTTTGTCCAGAAATAACTGCGCATCTACAGAGCCACACTACCATTCAGCGCTATGACTGAAGCTGAGAATCAGGATGGTGTTATTTCCTGGTGTGTGTGTCTGCATAATGGTTACAGATGTTTGCAGCCATGGTGTTTTGCTTGCTAAAAGCCTGAAAGTGGATCTGGAGTGGTCTGGGGGGAGAGAGAGGGAGAGAGATACAGCTGCATGTGAGCTCCCACATTTTTCAGCATGTTTTTACAAAAAGATAGATTTAGAGTTAGATAAACTTAGATTTTTCGGCAAGGACATATACAGGATACTACCCTCCACAACATAACCTTCACTCCAAATCAAAACTCCAAACCTACAACCTGATTTTGGACAAAATTACCTTGAAGGATTCCCTTTTTACAGTTTTTCTCGATTGCTTAAACACAAAAATTGGTTCCTGTAGCACAAAAACCCATACCCTTACGTCATTCCCAAAAACACACATTTCCCATAACCGTAAACACTATTCACCTGTTTCCATATTTCAATATTCAAAACTCTTTCTGCAAAACCTTACATAAAAGTGGACAAATAAATCATTCGTTGCACTATATATTCATTCACCAAACACATGCTCTAAATATAATTAACTCAAATCATCACAACCTCAAAGAGCACAACTTTCTCCAGGTGCAAACACTAAGCCGCAAAATTGTTAATGCACCAATCAGAATTGTAGGATCAATAAATAGGGCCTAGAGGCATGTATGTCCATGCGCTTTGGAACAATGGATCTTAACAATGCCGAAGTTGCAAGGCAACAGAGAGAAAGAGGACAAGAACAACAACAACAACAAAGACAAGTAATCTCAGAGGAAATCCGTGCCACCCTAGTTCATCATGTGCTCATACATGGGAGGACTATGAGAGAAGCTGGACAGCTAGTGCAACCCAGTCTAAGCCGTTACACGGTTGCATCCATTGTCCGGACTTTCAGAAGGGAAAACAGGTCATTTGCCTTGTTACTGTGATACATATAATGTTGTAGTGCATATAGACTGATCTCCACTTTGTTCTCAGTGTAGTTTTTAAAACAGTAATGGAATGATCATAGGTCAGTAATGGTCAAATTTCATTTTTGCAGAACTGTGTCATGACGTTGGCCTGGGTTAGGTTTATGACAGTCGTAAATACCTCTTTCCCCCTTTTTCCTCTCCCTACCCTACTGATGTTACATTTGCAAAACCCTTTGGTTAACATAGAGATTCTGGGAACATCGGAAGGTGGGGGGAAATGAACTATATTCTGGTAATCCGACCAATTGAACATATGCGGTGGTACTTAATGAATATGATGTCAGTTCGGTTGTCATCTGAGACATTCTCATCAATGATAAGATGACATGAACTCTAGAGTGGAAAGTCTACACATCAGAGTTATCGGATTCACATGGAATTGTTGTTGAATTTAAATGTTTGAATATGAAATTATTCGTGATGGGATGAAATGTGATTTTTGCTTCTAAAATGTGAGATTTAAGTTTTCATAAGGTCAAGCTCTGCTTCATAAGGTCAATCTCTGCTCAATCAGTGGCCCGCCCCTGTGAAGGGACATGGGCTATAAAACTTTTCAAACACACCCTCCTCTTCCTTCCTATATAAAGCCTTGACGGCAATATAACCTCCTGTTCCGAGGATGTGAGGACGACGGTCTGATGTCAGAATGGTTCAGATAATACCTACAGAACGAAGCCAACATCAGCGTGAGCTTTGGTTGCGAATGGTATGAACTTTGAACTCTTATTCACTACAGAAGTGATACCTCCTAGCCGTTGAGTTAGCAACAGCAGCTGCAAACGCAGGTTCGGAAGGAACAAACAGAGTATCCCTGCTACCACACAACGACGTTACTACAGTGTATTCAATTTACCAGCAGACACATTCTTCAAAGGACTAAGGACCTGTTGGGAAAGGGCTTGTAAGTAAGCATTTCACAGTAGAGCCTATACCTGTTGCATTCGGTGCATGTGACAAATACATATTGATTTGGTTTGATCTGACACAAATCAGTGATTTGGCGCAGTTAGGGTTGCAACTTTCCCAAAAATCCCAGGTTTTACAAAAATCCTGCTTGGAAGATTCCCAGAATCAGGAGCGAATAAGGAGGAAATCCTGAATCCAAACCTTGTAATTGTTTTAAAGTTACTGGAATTTTGCAACCCTAGGAGCAGATATGTGAAATTACAATTCTGTCTGTTGGAATGGGAAGAATGTGAGTATGAGCATGCATTTGTGTGTGATTCGTGCTCAACACACAGCTCACCCAGTGGGTCTGCTGGAAAGAACTTCTGAAATATGTACTAGTTCAATATGGTCCATGAGCTTCAGTGAGTTTGTGTGTTGTGTGCCGATGTTAACATCGATGTGTGTGTAGGTGTGTGTGTTTAGGTGTGAGCATCAGTGTTTGTGGGTTGCAACCTTCCGGTTACTAGTCCAACGCTCTAACCACTAGGCTACCCTGCCGCCCCCATATACAGTTGAAGTCGGAAGTTTACATACACATTAGCCAAACACATTTAAACTCAGTTTTCACAATTCCTGACATTTAATCCAAGGCAGGTCAGTTAGGATCACCATGTTTTTAAGAATGTGAAATGTCAGAATAATAGTAGAGTGATTTTTTTCAGCTTTTATTTCTTTCATCACATTCCCAGTGGGTCAGAAGTTTACATACACTCAATTCGTATTTGGTAGCATTGCCTTTAAATTGTTTAAATTAACTTGGGTCAAAAGTTTCGGGTAGCCTTCCACAAGCTTCCCACAATTAGTTGGTTGAATTTTGACCCATTCCTCCTGACAGAGCTGGTGTAACTGAGTCAGGTTTGTAGGCCTACTTGCTCACACACACTTTTTCAGTTCTGCCCACAATTTTCTATAGGATTCAGGTCAGGGTTTTGTGATGACCACTCAAATACCTTGACTTTGTTGTCCTTAAGCCATTTTGCCACAACTTTGGAAGCATGCTTGGGGTCATTGTCCATTTGGAAGACCCATTGAGATGTTGCTTCAATATATCCACATAATTATCCTGCCTCATGATGCCATCTATTTTGTGAAGTGTACCAGTCCCTCCTGCAGCAAAGCACCCCCATAGCATGATGCTGACACCCCCATGCTTCATGGTTGGGATGGTGTTCTTAAGCTTGCAAGCCTCCCCCTTTTCCCTCCAAACATAACGATGGTCATTATGGCAAAACAGTTTGATTTTTGTTTCATCAGACCAGAGGACATTTCTCCAAAAAGTACGATCTTTGTCCCCATGTGTAGTTGCAAACCGTAGCCGCTTTTTATGTCGGTTTTGAAGCAGTGGCTTCTTCCTTGCAGAGCGGCCTTTCATGTTATGTCGATATAGGACTCGTTTTACTGTGGATATAGATATTCTGTACCTGTTTCCTCCAGCATCTTCACAAAGTCCTTTGCTTGATTTGTGATTGATTTGCCCTTTTCGCACCAAATTATGTTCATCTCTAGGAGACAGAACGTGTCTACTTACTGAGCGGTATGATGGCTGCGTGGTCCCATGATGTTTATACTTGCGTACAATTGTTTGTACAGATTAATGTTTTACCTTCAGGTGTTTGCAAATTGCTCCCAATTTGTAGACTTGTGGAGGTCAACAAAAAAAATTCTGAGGTCTTGGCTAATTTCTTTTGATTTTCCCATGATGTCAAGCAAAGAGGCACTGAGTTTGAAGGTAGGCCTTGAAATACATCCACACGTACACCTCCAATTGACTAAAATGATGTGAATTAGTCTATCAGAAGCTTCTAAAGCCATGATATAATTTTCTGGAATTTTACAAGCTGTTTAAAGGCACTGCCAACTTAGTGTATGACCCACTGGAATTGTGATTCAGTGAATTTTAAGTGAAATAATCTACCAGTAAACAATTGTTGGAAAAATTACTTGTGTCATGTGTAGCTGATGTGAAATTGCTAGCTAGTTAGCGGTGGTGCTCGCTAGTGGCGTTTCAATCGGTGACGTCACTTGCTCTGAGACCTTGAAGTAGTGGTTCCCCTTGCTCTGCAAGGGCCGCGGTTTTTGTGGAGCGATGGGTAACGACTGACTGTTGACGTGTGCAGAGCGTCCCTGGTTCGCGCCCAGGTC